>NW_028241623.1:0-88513 GCF_964263255.1 Lissotriton vulgaris
CCAGCACCCTACTAGGCACACATCATCTGAGAGAGGGGGCCCAGCAGAGAGGCCAGCCCCTCCCACACCCTACTAGGCACACATCATCTGAGAGAGGGGCCCCAGCAGAGAGGCCAGCCCCCCCAGCACCCTACTAGGCACACATCATCCATGAGAGGGGCCGCAGCAGAGAGGCCAGCCCCTCCCACACCCTACTAGGCACACATCATCTGAGAGAGGGGCCCCAGCAGAGAGGCCAGGCCCCCCCAGCACCCTACTAGGCACACATCATCCATGAGAGGGGCCGTAGCAGAGAGGCCAGCCCCTCCCACACCCTACTAGGCACACATCATCTGAGAGAGGGGCCGCAGCAGAGAGGCCAGCCCCTCCCACACCCTACTAGGCACACATCATCTGAGAGAGGGGGCCCAGCAGAGAGGCCAGCCCCTCCCACACCCTACTAGGCACACATCATCTGAGAGAGGGGCCGCAGCAGAGAGGCCATCCCTTCCCAGCACCCTACTAGGCACACATCATCTGGGAGAGGGGTCTGAAAGGAGAGACCAGTCCCTCTTCACATACTTCTATGCACACCTGTCGTACAAGAGAGGGGTCTCAGCAAAGAGGCCAGCCCCTCCATACACTGTACTATGCACATCCGTCATCCGAGAGAGAGGTCTGAGCTGGGAGTCCATTCCCCACCCACACCCTACTATACACACCCATCATCTGAGGCTCACTCAATAGGCTATGTACATGGCCCGATAGGTTTTTACACACACACATGGGTTCTCAACCCCGTTTGCGCATGCAAAAACTGGTTGTAGATCCGGCCCTAAGTCTGCTCTGGGAGCAGCATTGCTGTATCATGAACATTCTGCCCGGAACTGAACACCGTCGCAGAGCGTGCCCATGGTATGCCTAAATCCGCTTTGACCACTAGGTTATTGAGAACAGGACTGAGTTGGCGGCATAATCTGCATGGAGCTCAGAGAGCATTGAATAACATTCCTAGAGGAGTATCGGGTGGTCGGCCTCCATGCAACGTGCTCTTCAGAGAATCTGTGTATGTCCTTGAGTTGGATAGTATCCCTCGAAAGGTGACAGAAGGGAACATTTGTGACCGGGACACTTGCTGATGCCTCTTGTAGAATGTCCAGGATGTCAGATCCAAGCGATCGAATGCAATCCTTACGACTCTGCCCCCAGCGAAGACAAGAGTTCCAAAGCGGCTGACGGGCGGCTCCCTAAAGCGGGGGTGCGGGAGCAAGAGAAGATCCCCCATAAACATGTTTTCAGACCATCTTATTGATCACCTGCTCCAGTTCTGGGGGTCTGAGGTACCAAGACAGGAAGCCTGTCCCCTTTGCCCGGCTCAAAGAAAAACAGGAAGGTGTCCATCGGTCCCATCAAAAAGCATCCTGTGGCCGATCCTGTTCAGCAGACCCCCCTAGACACCAACGAGCCTTTAGAGAAAAACCCCACATCCTGCACCCCCCACCCTCAGGGGCACCCGGTCAAACAGTGTGCCAGGGCCGGTTTAGATTTCCAGTCCGGCCCTGACTGCAGAGCCTGCTGTGTCTCCAGCTTTACACCAAGGGCCCGATTCCATGGCGGAACTTAATGCTGCAGTGTCAACAGTCCCAACATTTGGAGCGGCGGATGTCGTTTACTGTGGGCCGAACAACATCAATTGAGATGGAACCATCACAAGAACTTGTGTACTGTACGAGAAGGATTTGGTGCAGATTCTGATTTTATCAACCTATCGAGACAATCCACAATTGCTCAATGTCACCGATGGATCCATATTCCAGCTGGTTTTGAGACAGACAGCTCATCCTATGCGGTCTTTGGATTTTGGGTTGCTACTGAAGATTTTTACTTCAAATGTGGATTCTCATGCTGATTACTGATTTGTTATTCAAAAAATTACATTATATTCATTACAAACTGTCTCATATTCTGTGGTCGAGAAATTACAACCGCATTCTTCTTCTCGCGAAGCTTGTTGGGAATGTCATTCAGGAAACATCGCTGCATATGTTGTGCTGGACAGTGTAGTGTTGAAAGTTCTCCTATCAGGTTGTGGGGCCCACTGAACTTCTACAGTTGCTATAGATTTTGAAAGTATCACTCGATGATGTAAGATGTGGTTCCATTTCAGGTCAAAGGGACCTTGATGTCGATTAACAAAGGATCCATATAGTGCCAGCTAATGCTAAACATGACAACGAGCACCCTTATGGAATGCTGACAATCATAAAGAAATGTACTGTTTTCTTCACTTTGGTTACGACTACGTTCACAGAACCAGACATCCCATGAAACATACAATTATATCCTCTTCTATTCTGGACCTGCTCTCACCTCCTGGCTACTCCATCCTTAGGAAGGATAGACCGGACAGGATAGGAGGAGGGCTAGCCATGATTTATAAAACATTTCTTCAACTCTCCCTTATCAATAACTCGCATCACACTACGTACGAGTACCTTGGTGTTGAACTTAAGGTCACAGGATCTCTTCCAATCTGCATTCACAATATTTACCATCCCCCAGGAGACCGTCTTCCGTTTGTTGAAGAACTGTCTGATCTCACTATCCATTCCTCGCTTTCCAATTTTAAGCACCTCTTCCAAGGAGATTTTAACCTCCACTGGCACAAAAATATTGACCCCTCTGTTAACCTCCTAACTGATCTTCTTGACATTAATGCCCAAACGCAACTTTGCCAAGCGCCGACCCACATCAAAGGGGCCACCCGAGACGCTATCATTGCAGATAAAGATCTGGCCTCCTTCACCAACATCATAGCTATTGACTGGTCAGACCATCACCTCTGTGAGAAGGTGGCCTGATATGCAGTGCTCACTATTCTAGTGAACACTATGTATCAGTCCAGCAACCCTTATTGATGATTGGTTGTAAGTCAACCTTATAGACCAGCTATCCTAGTAGCGTGGATACGAGCAGTCTAAGGCTAAAGACTCGAGAGGGCGCGTTAAGCCAGCTGTTTACCACACATATACCCCTTGAATACCAAGTGAAAGGACACCACACAAGTGTTATGAAAATAAACAGTTATTTATTTAAAGAATCACAACAGCCCTGTACTCTTTATGAGGACAGGGTACTAAGCACAACACAAAAACTCTTATGAAAATACTTAAGTTAGCACAGTATATACAAATGCCTGAGGGGCACGGAAAACCATATACTCTGAAAGTGGAATGCGAAATTACTAGCAGGTAAGTACAGTACTAATAGGTTTTGGAATCGCTAGGACTTGACTATAGAATCGTTAGATTACTTCTAGGAGACCCAGGGGACTCGGGTGCAGAGTGTGCACTCTCACGCGTGATGCGGGACAAAGTCTATGGTAGCTAGATTTCACAGAGTTAGTGTTCTCGGGCGAACCCGACCTGGTAGGAGGAAAACGAAAGTGGATTCTGACCCTTGGATAGTGAGGCTATGCTGGGGCACCGAAATGCCGAAGTTACCTAGCCCAGGGGCTGCAGCTGCATAGGTCTCAAAAGACGTCGGGAATCCTCGTAGACGGACCAGGAGCCTGGAAGAAAAGATGCTGGCAGGCGACCAGTGAAGAGAGTTCGAAGTGATCCAAGCCTGGATCTTGAAGAGAGATGACACCTGAAAGCAGAGGGGACCAAGTTCGTGACTACTAGCCAGTAGTCAGGTGGCACCAGGAGGGCACCGGATGGTAGTCACCTCAACCAGGTGAGTGGGTGACGCTGTGCTCTGCAGATCTCACGGACCAGGAGGCGTTGTCGGCGACCAGGATGGAGGAGCGAGCTGTCCCACGATGGATGAAGCTGTCGGCGTCGCTGGACCCAGGATTGGGCAACACAGCCTTGGCAAATTCAAGCCCACGCGGTGGACTCAAAATGGCGTCTGGAGTGGACCAGGAGGGTCCGGGGTGCTTCTCTTGTGGAAGGAAGCAAGGGCCAGTCTGGGGCAACCAGACCAGCAGCAGTGATGTCGTCGGGCGTCGTTCAGAAGGCCACAAGCCAGCGGGCTAGTAGCCAAACAACGCGGTGAGCAGCAAAAAGCAGAAGGGCCCCACGCAGATCGTGGAGATGCTGGAGGGCTGATCTTCGGTGCTGGAGCTGCTCAGGGTCGGGGCTTCTCGGACCCCAAAGCACTCACCAGAGGGACACTCGGCGGGCTTGTTGTGAAGAAGTCGTGCAGTCTTGGCGATCGTCGGTCCCTCGAGGTCTCGTCGCACTCACGGTTCTCAGCTTGGCTGTAGAGGTGAGTAGAGGTCAGAGGTGCCAGGGAAGCCGGGTCTCGTCGAGCTGTGTCGTCGGATTCCTGAGGAAGGACTTGCAGCAGACCGCAGTGTTCTTGATGGTGCCTGCGGATGCAGGGTGACTACTCCTTAGCCACAAGGGAGAATCTTGATGAAGAAATCGTGATGTCCTTTCGCAGAAAGTCGTGTCTTGATTCCAAAGATGATCTAATTTTAACAGGGGGCCCGCTCCCATCTTTATACTAAAAAAAGGGGGCTGACCCGGTGACTAGGTCCTGCCTATGGGTGGGACTAGGTGGGGGGTGGTTACACCCCTCAGCCATGCCGGACTTCCCCAGGCCAGGGGCTGGTGTGCCCCTGGAACTGGTTCAGACCGGCCTATGCGTAGTGAGCACCGGGGTGCCACTCAGCAGTCACCTTCCTGTAAAGCCCTGCCTACCCAGGATACACAAAACCATGTCTGGGACGGTGCTAGCACCGCCCCTGACAGGAAACCCTTTGTCCAGGCTCCCCTCGCTGGAAGGGCTCCCAGCTGCAGGGGGTCAGACTCGTGTCTGTGGTGGCAGCATCCATTTTGTGGAGCTGAGGCTTCAGTTAACTTTAACCGGGGTTCACAGTTACATACATGTCGTGTCCCTCTAGAAGGGTGGAATGCTAACCCCGTCGCCAGAATTGGCGAGGGGTTAGTATTCCAATTCGTATGACACCTTACTCGACATGTTTTGATAAAGCAATACCAAAGATAGCATTTAACCGCGAGGATTATAATGCACTTAAGAGTATATGGTATGCGATATCATGGAACAGCTATTAGGACTTGATTCCGCAAGCTGCAGACAGGCTCAGCTCATGCCAGAGCACCATCTCACACGATTCCAAGCACTCTGCCTTCAGGATTGTCAAGGCCTGCCATAGGAGTGACTGATAGGAATCTGTGTGTCCATTTTAGGGTTAGGTATAGGTATACTACACCTACAGCAAAGGGTGATTACACGACTTTGCCCCAGCTGTCATGCAGCCAGTTGTGTCAAATTTAGGAGGCCAGCCAGGGGTGGCATAATACATGCTGCAGCCCCTGGCAGCCCTGGGTCCACCCATGCCCTGAGTTACAGGGTCTGATAGGGTGGCCCAGTACCAATTGGAAATGTACCTAGGGTACATGGAATCCATTTTAAAGAGAGAGCAGTAGGCCTGGGGTCCTGATTGGCAGGGTCCCAGGTCGACTATGTCCGAAACCAGCTAAAACACAGGGCAAAAAGTTGGGGGCAACCATAGTCAGGAGGTACCTTCCTACACAACCCCCCCCCAAACGAAAGGAGATAAGGCTATCCTTGTCCAGGTAAGCCTCTATTACCTAAGTGGCCATATAAGGAAGTACCAGCTCTGGCTTGGTTTCCCCCTGTGTCATGGTCCACTAGGCAACCCCTCACCCTAAGGGTATCTGAGGGTCTCCACCATAGGGAATCTCTGTCTCTGGTGTGTCTTGGGAAAGAAGAAGGCTGATGCTGGGATGGAGTACTGAAGTGAGGCTCCTCTACCTTTGGGCTCAACTTCCTCCAATCACCATCCATCATGTGTGCCTTTCTTTCTTTAGCTGAGATGCACTGAGCTCTCAGGGTCAGCCTCTGGCTACCTAAAGCTGGAGGCTGAGTCCCTCTGTTTGGCTTACTGGAGGGACAGGTCAGGTCTGGGGTTTTTAGGCCCCATGTTTGGCTGTGCCCAACAGTGTCCAGCCGTGGGAGTTCCCTAACTACTTTTAAGGGGGATCCCTCAGGAGTCTGCTCTATTTTCACTTGGCTAGGTTTACCAGCTTCAGTGATCCTAATCTGCTGATTAAGGGGTTCTTTTGGACAGGGGGCCCTTTGGGGTCCACCACTGGCCTCCCTGGTCTCTTCAGCCCTGGGCTGACTGAGGCAGGGTAGAGAGGTGCAGGTTACCTGCTCCAGACTGGGTCCCACCTGGGAAGGGTCCACTGCCATCAGGGGCTCTGCCAGGCTAGGCCTGACTACCTCTGGGGCAGTTCCTTCAACAGGGGTAGAGTCAGTTCCCTGAGGAGGCTGGCTCTCACCTAGTGTCTGGGAGGGGGAAGACTCTTCTTCCTCCTCAATGCTCTCTGTTTGAGTGGAGTGATCCATTGTTTCAGGCTTCACAACCTCACTATCTGTCTGAGTAGAGGCTGAGACCATTTCAGCCTTGCCAACCTTTTCAGGAGGGCACTCAGTTTGTGTTTGGGCTGTGACTGTCACAGCCCTCCTATCCTGTTCTGGAAAGTCTGTCTGAGCCTGGGCAGTGGCTACCACTGCCCTTCCAACCTTTTCAGGGAGGAATGGTGCTTGGACTGGGGCTGTAGCTATTACTGCCCCACTAACCTGTCTGGATAGGCCTATCATTCTGGAATGAGTTTCTTGTTCCACCTCAGCCCATGCTGAGAGTTCTAGGTCATTCCCCAGTAAGCAATCTACAGGTAGGTTATCTGTCACTGCCACTCTCATGGGCCCTGTGACATTACCCCAGCTGAGCTTGACTACTGCCATGGGATGCCTTCTCTTCATTCCATGAATGTCTGTCACCTGATAAGTAAAACCAGGGGTCAGTTGAGCAGAGGGGACCAGATGGTCACTCACCATGGTGAGGCTGGCCCCTGTGTCTCTGAATGCCTCAACTTTCTGACCATTCACTAAAACTTCTTGTCTATACTTGCCCAAAATGTGGGGTCCAGTAGTGAAGTTGGCAAACCCCATGCCAGTCTCACAGACAAGAGTGTGGTCAGGGAACCTGGCTAAGCCATAGTCCTCCTGATTGCCCAAAGTAATGCCCACCACATTCTTGGGGGCACTCCCACCACCTGGGGGATTACCACTAGTGGTAACAGGAGGTTTAGGAGTATTACCTGGGGGTATATTTCCCTTATTACCATTTTTAGGGCAACTGGCATCACTTTTGTAATGACCCACCTGTTTACAGGTATGGCAATAAGGTTTCTTCTGTTCTGAAGGAGTGTTCTGGGACCCACCACCCTTGTTGGAATTTTGGGGCCCTTGGGAAGTCTTCTCTGTGGATTTATCCCCACCCTTCTCTTGAGGCTTGGTTGATTCCTTTTTCTGGTCACCACCCTGGTTTTTAGGCCTAACCCTGGTTCTGACCCATTTGTCTGCCCTCTTACCCAATTCCTGTGGAGAGGTCAGATCAGAGTCTACCAGGTGCTGATGTAATAACTGGTTCTGACAATTATTTAAGATTTGCTCCCTCATAATTAGATTATACAATCCTTTAAAATCAGTAACCTTACTACCCAGTAGCCAGCCTTCAAAAGCCTTAGTGGCACAATCAACAAAGTCAGTCCAATCTTGAGACTGAGTTTTCTGGGTGTCTCTGAACAGCATCCTGTACTGTTCAGTGGTTAAACCAAACCCATCAACCAGTACATTCTTCAAGACTTGGTAATTGTTAGCATCCTCCACCCTTGTGGTGAGGAGCTTATCTCTACCTTTACCATCAAAGGAGAGCCACAAGATAGCTGCCCACTGACTTTGGGGAACACCCTGCACAGTGCAGGCTCTCTCCAAAGCAGTAATCCATTTGTGGATGTCATCCCCTTCCCTAAAGGGGGGCACTATCTTATTCAGGTGCTTTTTATCAAAACTCCTTTCCCTATTGCTAGGTTTATTGCTGCCACCAGTGGGAACTAGCCCACATAATTCTTGCTCTCTAGCAAGGGCAAGTCTCTCTTTGGCCAGGGCAAGTTCTTCCCTTTCAATCCTCAGTTTGACTGCCCTTTCTTCAGCTTCATACACTCTCCTCTTAGGGGAAGACATTCCTCTGTGAGAAGAGTTGAGAGAGCCATTGGTTCGAAAGGATCTGCTAGAGCCTCTTGATAGAGACCTAACTCGTCCATTCCCAATGTTAAGCTGACCTGAGAGTGGGCCCAGGGGTCCCCCAGTACCAAGCTCATGTCTGCTTAAGTTGGACCTGCTTAGTCTGACTTCTAGCTGTCCCTTATCTGCCTCATCCCCTGATAACTCATCCTCATCCTCAGCAACATCTGCCTCAAGGAGGGGATGGATATCAAAGGGACCCTGTAAGGAGGGCAAACTTCCATCTGGATTAGAAGGGTCTGGGTTACCAGCCCTACTGGCATCATAAGCCTCTAAGAGACCAATCAGAAAGGAAGTGGTGGGGTTAGACCCCTGTTTTAGTTTCCTGAGAGTACACACTTGTCTCATCTCATGGAAGCTAAGAGCAGTATATTTTGAAGGGATGACCTGTGGAGGGTCAACTGACACAAGTGGAGACTCAGCGTTTCCTCCTGTGACCGACATACTGCTTCTAGTGTGGTGTAAGTGATGCACCTACCTACACTATGTGTTACCTACTGGTCCCTTGCTAGAGTTGCAGCCAAGGTGTGCTAAGCCTTGAGGAGCTACAACAGCTGGTTCAGTAGAACTCAGAGTATTCTAAGCTTTAGTTATATGTACCTAACAGTACTTATGTGATCTTTCAACAAGATATTCTTAGGATACGTGTGGTAAAACAACAGCAAGCTCAAATCCCAACCGCTGCTCACCAATGTGAGAAGGTGGCCTGATATGCAGTGCTCACTATTCTAGTGAACACTATGTATCAGTCCAGCAACCCTTATTGATGATTGGTTGTAAGTCAACCTTATAGACCAGCTATCCTAGTAGCGTGGATACGAGCAGTCTAAGGCTAAAGACTCGAGAGGGCGCGTTAAGCCAGCTGTTTACCACACATATACCCCTTGAATACCAAGTGAAAGGACACCACACAAGTGTTATGAAAATAAACAGTTATTTATTTAAAGAATCACAACAGCCCTGTACTCTTTATGAGGACAGGGTACTAAGCACAACACAAAAACTCTTATGAAAATACTTAAGTTAGCACAGTATATACAAATGCCTGAGGGGCACGGAAAACCATATACTCTGAAAGTGGAATGCGAAATTACTAGCAGGTAAGTACAGTACTAATAGGTTTTGGAATCGCTAGGACTTGACTATAGAATCGTTAGATTACTTCTAGGAGACCCAGGGGACTCGGGTGCAGAGTGTGCACTCTCACGCGTGATGCGGGACAAAGTCTATGGTAGCTAGATTTCACAGAGTTAGTGTTCTCGGGCGAACCCGACCTGGTAGGAGGAAAACGAAAGTGGATTCTGACCCTTGGATAGTGAGGCTATGCTGGGGCACCGAAATGCCGAAGTTACCTAGCCCAGGGGCTGCAGCTGCATAGGTCTCAAAAGACGTCGGGAATCCTCGTAGACGGACCAGGAGCCTGGAAGAAAAGATGCTGGCAGGCGACCAGTGAAGAGAGTTCGAAGTGATCCAAGCCTGGATCTTGAAGAGAGATGACACCTGAAAGCAGAGGGGACCAAGTTCGTGACTACTAGCCAGTAGTCAGGTGGCACCAGGAGGGCACCGGATGGTAGTCACCTCAACCAGGTGAGTGGGTGACGCTGTGCTCTGCAGATCTCACGGACCAGGAGGCGTTGTCGGCGACCAGGATGGAGGAGCGAGCTGTCCCACGATGGATGAAGCTGTCGGCGTCGCTGGACCCAGGATTGGGCAACACAGCCTTGGCAAATTCAAGCCCACGCGGTGGACTCAAAATGGCGTCTGGAGTGGACCAGGAGGGTCCGGGGTGCTTCTCTTGTGGAAGGAAGCAAGGGCCAGTCTGGGGCAACCAGACCAGCAGCAGTGATGTCGTCGGGCGTCGTTCAGAAGGCCACAAGCCAGCGGGCTAGTAGCCAAACAACGCGGTGAGCAGCAAAAAGCAGAAGGGCCCCACGCAGATCGTGGAGATGCTGGAGGGCTGATCTTCGGTGCTGGAGCTGCTCAGGGTCGGGGCTTCTCGGACCCCAAAGCACTCACCAGAGGGACACTCGGCGGGCTTGTTGTGAAGAAGTCGTGCAGTCTTGGCGATCGTCGGTCCCTCGAGGTCTCGTCGCACTCACGGTTCTCAGCTTGGCTGTAGAGGTGAGTAGAGGTCAGAGGTGCCAGGGAAGCCGGGTCTCGTCGAGCTGTGTCGTCGGATTCCTGAGGAAGGACTTGCAGCAGACCGCAGTGTTCTTGATGGTGCCTGCGGATGCAGGGTGACTACTCCTTAGCCACAAGGGAGAATCTTGATGAAGAAATCGTGATGTCCTTTCGCAGAAAGTCGTGTCTTGATTCCAAAGATGATCTAATTTTAACAGGGGGCCCGCTCCCATCTTTATACTAAAAAAAGGGGGCTGACCCGGTGACTAGGTCCTGCCTATGGGTGGGACTAGGTGGGGGGTGGTTACACCCCTCAGCCATGCCGGACTTCCCCAGGCCAGGGGCTGGTGTGCCCCTGGAACTGGTTCAGACCGGCCTATGCGTAGTGAGCACCGGGGTGCCACTCAGCAGTCACCTTCCTGTAAAGCCCTGCCTACCCAGGATACACAAAACCATGTCTGGGACGGTGCTAGCACCGCCCCTGACAGGAAACCCTTTGTCCAGGCTCCCCTCGCTGGAAGGGCTCCCAGCTGCAGGGGGTCAGACTCGTGTCTGTGGTGGCAGCATCCATTTTGTGGAGCTGAGGCTTCAGTTAACTTTAACCGGGGTTCACAGTTACATACATGTCGTGTCCCTCTAGAAGGGTGGAATGCTAACCCCGTCGCCAGAATTGGCGAGGGGTTAGTATTCCAATTCGTATGACACCTTACTCGACATGTTTTGATAAAGCAATACCAAAGATAGCATTTAACCGCGAGGATTATAATGCACTTAAGAGTATATGGTATGCGATATCATGGAACAGCTATTAGGACTTGATTCCGCAAGCTGCAGACAGGCTCAGCTCATGCCAGAGCACCATCTCACACGATTCCAAGCACTCTGCCTTCAGGATTGTCAAGGCCTGCCATAGGAGTGACTGATAGGAATCTGTGTGTCCATTTTAGGGTTAGGTATAGGTATACTACACCTACAGCAAAGGGTGATTACACGACTTTGCCCCAGCTGTCATGCAGCCAGTTGTGTCAAATTTAGGAGGCCAGCCAGGGGTGGCATAATACATGCTGCAGCCCCTGGCAGCCCTGGGTCCACCCATGCCCTGAGTTACAGGGTCTGATAGGGTGGCCCAGTACCAATTGGAAATGTACCTAGGGTACATGGAATCCATTTTAAAGAGAGAGCAGTAGGCCTGGGGTCCTGATTGGCAGGGTCCCAGGTCGACTATGTCCGAAACCAGCTAAAACACAGGGCAAAAAGTTGGGGGCAACCATAGTCAGGAGGTACCTTCCTACAACCTCATCCTCTTTTCGATCACTAACGTGATGCCCCCCCCCAACCCATTAAAGTAAAGAAATTGACTAGAAACATTCACCTTATATCCCCTGAAGAATTAGAATCCAAAATCGAGGACCAACTACAGCACACCCCCCTCGCCCTAAATGCAAATTACCTCACTGAGCATTTTAACAAATCCATAACTGAGGTCCTTGACCAAATTGCCCCGGCGAAATTAAAAACACAAAAAACTCCTCCTCAAAATCCTGGTTCAATTCTGACCTCAACAGTGATAGACGTTCGCTTAGAATGTTTGAACGCGCATGGAGACAAAACCCGTCCCCTACTAATCTGACCTTCCTAAGATCTGCTAAGTTCAAATATAAAAAACACATTCTTGACGTAAAGGCCTCCTTCTTCCGCTCTCAATTACACAGAGCCAAAAACAGGCCCGAGAACTGTTCATAATTGTCAAAAATCAAACAGCTTCTGCCCCCCCAAAATTACGGGGCTCAATTGATAAATGTGGAGAAATCGCCAACTTTTTCAATGACAAAGTCAACAAGATTGACCAATCCTTGACCTCATCCACTCTCCCCTCCATTACCTTACCCTCCTCCTACCCTTCCCACTTGGATTCCTCCATCACCACTTCCAATTCCACCTCCTCTCCTCTCCCCCATATCTTTTCCCCGCCTGATCCTGAACCCTCCTTACCCTCACCAAAAAATAACGCCTCCTAGCTTAACTTCCATGCGGTGCCAGAACGCGAGGTCCTTAACATTATTTCTAATCTCAAACCCACCTCACACACTAAAGACCCACTCCCTGCTTACCTTGGTCAAGATTTAAAACACATCATTGCCCCCTACTGGACAAACATTATTAATTCTTCATTATCCTCTGGGTGTGTACCAATCTCCCTTCAGCTTGGTCAAATCACCCCCATCCTCAAAAACCCTCAGGCAGACCCTGACGACCTTAACAATCTCCAGCCTAATGCTAATCTCCCTTTGCTCTCCAAAGTCCTCGAAAAATGCGTCCTTCTACAACTAGACCACCATATCTCCTCCTTCAATCTTTTGGATCCCCTTCAATCGGGTTTCAGAAAGGGCTGCAGTACTGAAACCGCCATGATTAAAGTAATTGACGACTTACACCATTCCTTTGACAAAGGCGAAGCCTCCCTTCGTATCCTTCTTGACCTGTCTGCGGCGTTCGATACTGTCAATCATCTTGCCCTTCTTAACACTCTAAAAGACCGTTTTGGCCTCAACGGTTCTGTCCTCCAATGGTTTTATTCCTTTTTCCAACACAGGTCCCAACAAATAAAAATTTCTGATTGCCTCTCCAAGCCTAGACCCATCTCCCGTGGTGTCCCCCAAGGATCCATCCTCTCTCCCGCTTTGTTCAACCTCTTCATGGAGCTCCTTACCCTCACTCTTAATCAATCTGGAACCAACTACCACCTCTACGCCGATGACACCCAAATCTACTTTAAGATTAAATCACGTTCTGATATCTTACGCCTCAATGACACCTTGACTAAGATTCAATCCTGGTTCCACTGCAACCACCTTAACCTTAACCCAAAAAAACGGAAATCATCCTCTTCTCGCCTAAAAACAGCTCACTCCCCATCCAGTCCTGGATCTCTGACCTGAATGCTCTTAACTGCACTCTCACCTTATCCAGCTCAGTGGAATCCCTCGGGATCAGCATTGACCAGAACCTCAGCCTCATTCCACACATAAGAAATGCTGCCAAGAGTGCCTTCTTCACACTTCAACACCTCAAGAAACTAAAACCCTTTATCCCCAAAGAGGATTTTAAATCTGTTGTCCAATAACATGCCCTTTCGAGAATTGACTATGGTAACGCTATCCTCACAGGAACTCCTAAAATACAGTTAGCCCCAATTAAATCTGTCCTGAACCTGGCAGCGAGACTCATCATGGATTGCAAATGTTTCGAGCACATTTCCCCTGTCCTTAAATCCCTCAAATGTGCCAACCATCTGAAATTCACTCCCCCTCGAACTACGATGTAACCCCTCCTACTATAGCTTCAAACAAGCCCTGAAATTGCACCTTCTCAACCAATACTGGGGCCCTTAATTCCCTACACTTAATACCTGTCCATTTTTAATCTACGTCTCTCAGTTTTTCTTTTTCACCCTCCCTTCATTCTGCTTTCCCCCCACCCCGCTCTCTCTTAATTCTCCCCTATCCTACTTCCTTACCCTCTTCCTTCATTTAGTAGAGTTATACCGCCTGATTCATCATGCTCCCGTTTTGCGAGGCCCTAATAGCGATTCATAGCGAATCGCTATTAAGGACTCGCAAAACGGGATTCATGTAGGAATATGCAATAATAATGCGATTCCTTACAATTCCTTATTTGCGATTAGCTAATTGCTAATCGCAAATAAGGAATAACTCGCCATTCATTCCTATGGGCCAAAAGGCCCATAGGAATGAATGGGGAGTATTCCTTATTTGCGATTAGCAATTAGCTAATCGCAAATAAGATTGCGATTTGAAGGGTGCCAGGGGTGTCCACAGGACACCATGTAGCACCCCTCAAATGAAATTTCACACAGGTGTTGCACACACACATGTCCAAAGGACATGTGTGTGCGCAACATGCAACTTAGAAAAATGCTTTTAAAAGCATTTTTCTAAGTTTTTGCTATTTACCGAGAGGTCTGACCTCTCGGTAAATAGCGGCCCGAAATTGCGAATTAGCAATTTAAAAATGGTTGATGAATTGCATTTAAGGAATCTCAAATAGAGATTCCTTAAATGTAATTCCTCGCAATTTAGCGAATTAGCAATTACCGATTTTTGCATTTGGGATGATGAATCCCAAATGCAAAAATAGCGCTCGCAAAGGGCCAGATTCTCAGAATCTGGCCCTTTGCGAGCGCAAATATGATTGATGAATCAGGCTGATGGTCTCTGGACCTTTTCTGTCTGTCCTGGCCACTCCCCGCTACTCTACTGTAAACCCCCTCAGCCTCCTCACTCTACGTCACTCCACTCATCTCTTCCTTCTCATCTGACTCCTCCCAATCCCCCCTTTGCTCATGGATCTTTTCTACACCTTCCCTGCGCACCCTCGTCCTCCCCTTTTTATTCCTCCCCCCTCTCCCTATCGCTCTTCCTGCCCTTTCTCTTTGAGCCTTCTACCCTGTCATTCTGCTATCTTTAGTCCTTGGCTCTCGTACACTTCCTTGTTTTATACTGTTGTTACGGGCGCAGCGGGCGCGCCGGCGGCGCGTCAAAGGCGAGCCCGTCTGCGCCCGTCCGCGCCCAGCCGGGGCCAGGGGCCATTACCCCTGCATCTTTTACAGGGATCGTCAGGAGCTATACCTCTACTGATTTGAGAGGGATAAGAATACAAGCAAATGTGACTTGTTCACATCTCTACCATCCCTCAGATATTCCAATACAGTGGGCATTGTAATGCTCAGCTTAAACCTATGCCCCCCGCAGACAAACAACAATCATTCAAAATGTTCCTTTTGAATTGCAGGTCCTTACCGAGGCACTGCTTAGAAATATCTCTGCTACTCGAGGAGCTTAAACCGGACGCACTCTTTCTTACCGAAACGTGGCTAACACCGCACTCCGAACCGGAGTTAGTACAAGCCCTGGGGCAGGGGTATCAAATAGTAAGACAGGACCGACCCAATGAGAAAGGAGGCATCCTGGCAATTATATTTAGGGTTCATTATGCCTGCCGTTTCCTCCCCAACCCCTTCACTGATTGTGAAAGCATGTCCTTCTCTCTTGAGTTCTCTCCCAACATAAGTTTCACTGGAACGCTCATTTATCGTCCCCCCGGCCCAGCCAAACAGTTCCATGAATCATTGTCACCGAAGGTTGCAGATCTTGCCTCTTCCCCGTCCAACTACACCTTATTAGGTGACCTAAATATCCATTTTGATGATATGACTGACCATATCGCCAGAGAGTTAACTGGAGATTTCTCCACTCTACAGTTGACCCAGCTTGTCTTATCTCCAACACATACTAAAGGTCACCTGTTAGATCCGGTGTTCAGCAATTGCTCTAATCTGAAGGCATTTTCCCCAATAGCACTTTCCTGGACAGATCATTCGTTAATTCCCCTAGTATGGGAGACTTGCAAAACTCCAGCCCTAACATCTGCAGTACGAGAAGCTCGCAACTGGTCAAAACTCTCGTTAGATCAATGGTCACATGAGTTAGTAACATCAACACCATCAATCGATCAGGATCCATCTTCAGCTAATGACATATTCAATAAATGGATAAATAGTTCCCTTAATGCCATTCTTCCCATCAAGAAAAATGCTCTAAAGTTATCTAGGACTTCTGCCCCCTGGTACTCAGCTGAGCTCCGGGAGAAAAAGTGCCAATGCAAAAGACTCGAAAGGAAATGGCGCTTGGCGTATGCTGAGTCTGACAAAATTATCTACACAGAGGCCATTAGGGCATATAAAAATGATATCAAAACTGCCCAATCCAGATATTATACACATAAAATCGCCGAAGCCGGCTCCAACTCCAAAGAGATGTATCAGATCGTGAAAAGCCTCACGAAGCGTCCACCTCCGCCATTAATTGATCACGATCCCCAGCTTCGGTGTGAGGATTTGGCTGAATTTTTCTTCCATAAAATTGATCTCATATATTCCTCCTTTCCATCCACAGACCTGATCATTTCGGAGGACTTACCTCTCCTTCCTCTACAGGAAGCTAAGTGCAACCGTTCATCTCCATTAGATGAACTCCCCTTGTTGAGCGCGGAAATACTCACCTCCTTAATGTCGCAGGTGAAATCGGGTTCACCCAGCGATCCCGCCCCTCCCTGTGTCTTGGTCACTGTTACCCATACCATTCTTCCCACTCTGCTAAAAGTACTCAATACTTCAATCTCCACAAGCATAGTCCCACTGGCATGGAAACAGGCCATGGTGCGGGCCCTTGTCAAAAAACCCAATTTGGATACTAAGAATTTCAATAATTTCCGCCCGATCTCCTAGCTTCCCTGGGCTGGTAAAATCTTGGAGAAATACATAAATGGCTTATTGACATCCTTTCTTGAGGATAAACAGTTGCTTGACCCTTCACAGACAGGTTTCCAACCAAAACATGGGATGGAGACTGCTCTGCTGGCGGTTGCGGAGGAATCCAGAAAAATCTTAGATCGAGGAGGATCGGTGGCCGTCATCCTCCTGGATCTGAGAGCTGCATTTGATACTGTTAATCACAGTATCCTTCTGCGGCGTCTCGCGGACATTGGATTATCTGGCAGAGCTCTGGAATGGTTCAAATCTTATCTGAGCAACAGAGCATTCCAGGTCTACGAACACAATGCCATCTCTTCCAACAAACATCTGGGCTGTGGAGTCCCTCAAGGATCTTCGTTGAGCCCGACGTTATTCAACGTCTGTATGAGACCGCTAGCTGAGATCGTCCGCCCATATGAGATTAAGATCATTACCTATGCGGATGATACTCAGCTGGTGGTCTCTCTGGCTCAAGAGTGTGGCTCCTCAGCCGATCTGGTCGATCTGGTTGATCTGGCAGGCTGTCTGGAGAGGGTCAAAAGCTGGATGACCAAGTCTTGTCTAAAACTCAATGGAGACAAGACGGAGCTCATGTTACTGGGTCGGCTTGCTCCTGCTTCCATCGACTCGATCTGGCCACCCTGTCTGGGCCCACCACCGGCACCAAAGGACACCATTAAGAGCCTTGGTATCTGGTTAGATAGGTAGGTCTCTGTCATTCGACTATCAGGCAACCAGATTATCTGCCACCTGCTTTGGCCTCCTCAGAATCATTAGAAAGATCCTTCCTCTGCTACCTTTTCATGCAAAACAGACCGTGATACAGGGCCAGATCCAATCCCGTTTGGACTTCGGGAACGCCCTGTATTTGGGAGCACCTGATTTTACCCTGCAGAAACTACAAACAATCCAAAACTGTGCTGCCCGGACACTACTGCAAATCCCCCGCAGGACATCTGTTAAGTCTGGGCTAAAAAGCCTACACTGGCTCCCCGTTAGGGAGAGAATCAGTTTCAAGTCCCTTTGCCTCGCTCATCAGGCCTTCTGGGCTACTGGTCCAGTAGTCAATCTATCCCTTGGTACCCCGTACCACCCTGGCAGACAGTTGCGCTCAACCTATGCCACCCTGGCCACGGTACCCAAAATAAAGAGAATTAGAACGGGAGGCCGCTCTTTCTCCTATAACGTGGCCAAGATGGGGAATGCTCTCCCCCAATATTCAAGGTCCAATCCAGAACTCACCTCTTTTCGCAAGCAATTAAAAACGTTTTTGTTCAATGAGTAGAACCTTCACTGGTACATCACTCTCCTCTAACTGCACCTCTGTTTTAGCCTCAGCACTTGGACGCCTCAGGGCAGCTACGTGCGCTTTACAAAATTCATTTTCATTTCATTTCATTTCATTTCATATGGTCATTATAGCATACCGTGTACTCAAATGTTTCCTCAACTCTCCTGAATTCATTCTAGTAACACTGTTAGGTTCATCCTGATGTTTCCTTGTAAAGCGTTCTGATACCCTAGGGTCCAGCCAGCGCTATATAAAACCTTTTTTAATAAATATACACAATGGGCAAACATGTGATCCTGCCTATAAATAGTCATAAGAATTTTCAATAAATATTTCCTTCTTTCAACAGTGAAGACAGGTCACCACATCTTTGATTTATTATTGATATGAACCAGAAAAAGAACAAAAGAACTTGATTCCCAATAATAAACGTATTTGTTCTGCACAGTTCATGGGCAGCCTCGCTATACGAGGTTTCGAGTATCAGAAAGAAAACGCAAATGAAAAAAGTGTTTGGGGAACAGAATGTTGGCCCCTTCAAGGGACGGAGGCCTTATTTAGAGCATAATACAGAGACTTTATTTCCTGAATAAAACAGTCCAGCAGAGGGTCAATCTGCCTGGGATTTGAAAACATCCTCTGTTCCAAAAGGAAATTTAACAGACTTTTGGGGCCGGCAATGGTAAAGAGTGTTTCACATACCGAATTAAACAAAATAATCTAGAATGGAACTTGAGATTTGATTGAGCCTGAATCTGAAGGGGGGGTGGGGGGCTGTGGACCATTGACACTAAAGTATGCACACATTGACTTCTTTCAAAGACTCCTGGAGCCTCATTTATGAGGCCATGCGTCACGTTTACGCCGCTGGTGCGTCGCTTTTTGTGACGCACCAGTGGCGTAAAAAATGCACCTTGTGCCATATTTACAAGGTGACGCATCTAGGTAGATGCGTCACTTTGTAAACCCCAGGGCCACATTATACCTGCGCCAGGTATACTGTATGCATGGGGGGTGTTTTGACGCAAGAAAGGGTCATGGAAGTGAGGCAGTGAAATTTATAAGATTTCAGTGCCCCATTTCTTGGCCGCTAATGTGTCAATATCTTATGCCTGCTTCATGGCAGGCGTAAGACTGACGCAGGTACTAACAACATGGGACTTGCCCATGTGAAAGGGCGCATTGCAGGAGTTGCGTCACTTTTGTGACACACTCCAGCAATGCGTCACTTTTGAGCTTACAGATACGTCAGAAATACTGACGTATCTGTAACTCCTTGCGACATGATGCGTCGTACTGTAAATATGACGCATCAATCATGACGCAAGGAGGGCCCACCGAGAAGTGACGCATCGCTACTTTCACGCAGCGGTGCGTCATTTCTCATAAATGAGGCCCCCTCCTGTTCTCTGTGGCAGAAGATCCACGGGAAACATCATTTACCACGAAGGCATTACCACTAATTAAGTTTACCACGGTACACTTACCACGCAAACGTTTTTTCAACTCGGGTGCCTTCCACGACCGTCTTTACCACGTTCTGCGTGGGTTGGGGGAAGACGTGGTATTCCTTCCAGTCGTTCTGCGTGGGGTTGGGGGGCTGGGGGGGTCTCCCCCCCAAAAAATAACAAGCAGGTTAATTTAAAAAAAAACGAACATAATTTTAGAAGAAAAAGGAAAGAGCCTTCCATCGATCTGCACAGAGCTCTTAACCCTTTCATGCCAGGTTTGAATTGTAAGTTCTTAGCCACACCAGTTCAAGTCATCCCTTCATACGAACCACTAGTAATTGGCGATCACATCTTATAAGGACAAATGAAGCCTGTTCTTGCAGGGCCGCTGATGTTACCCTGTATCACCCTCAGGGGCGGAGAACTAAAAATGTTCCTTGGGCTGAGATAGATATGAATAATTTGTGGTTTGATAAATTCAGCAAATTCGGGGGCATATTTACAAGCGCTCTGCATCATGTTTCCACCACGCAACTTGGTACAAACATGACTCAAACCTCTAAATCAGATGTATGAATCCCGCAGAGCCACTTTGCGTGGTTTGGAATGTCCTAAAAAACCAGCAGAAATGCAACACAGCGCAAATAGCAACCTTGCCTTACGTTACAAGACGGATGAGTTCCAGGGGCATCGCGGTGGGTGTTCCCACGCAGCTCCCATGGTTTTGATGTATCCCCATATTTACAAGGACTTGTAAACCTGGAGTACGCCGTAAAGATACGCCTCGCCAGGGGATGCGTAAGAAGGAGAAATAACTTTGGGGCATATTACCAAGCAATAGCGATAATTATCGCTATTGCTTGGTTAGCGTGAAAAATTTACCGCTGAGCTGCGGCGATTTTTATCGCAGATAAACCTTGGTATTACCAAGGTTTATCGCAAATGCGATAAAAATAGGCCGCAATGCATGAATATCGCTGAAAAGTCAGCGATATTCATGCATTACCGAGCTAATGCTCTTAGCCATGTTAGCGCGAATATCTCCAAAAGTTGGTAATGGGAGATAGCGATGTTAGCAACTGTTTCCAGTCGCTAACATCTTGGCAACGCCCACTTTGCATATCATTAGTGATAAATATCACTGACATGCAAAGCGGGGCCCAAGATGGTCGCTATCTCCTACTAGCTGTTGCTAACTGGTGTTAGCGACAGCTAGGTAATAGGGAGATAATTTTATCTCCGCTTTCAAAGCCAAAAAAGCGGAGATAAACCCCCTTGGTAATATGCCCCTTTATTTCTCCTAGTGTTTCCCTCTTTCTATGCGCGCTGCACTCTGCGGTACACACAGAAAGAGGAAAACCCCTCTCAGCATCGGCTTTGTGCGGGCAGGTGCGCCTTCCTACCCCAAACAGTCCTCCATACAACACAGGCAGCTTTGCTCCATGGGGCAAGGGCGCCTGCATTTGCACTAAGTGGCCATCGCAGCGCCACCTAAGGGGAAAGGACAGGAGTGTGCCTTACTGGATAAACACAGCGTCTCCCTGCCCTCACCCTGTGGCGCAGGACTGCACAGCAGGGGGACTTGCAGAACTGCCCCCCCCCCCCTCCCCACCACCACACATTTCATAAATATGGCCCCCAGTTTCAAAACCGTTGGCTGGTCCACTGCGCGCCATTCTTCGTGCATTGAACACAACAGTCACACACACTCTTATAAAAGCTTTGCGTCTGGCTTGCTGACTGCTTTTAAGGCCGAGTTTGAACTCATTCCTTCATTCATCAGTTCACTGTCCTCAAGTCTGCTGGGTGGATCTTTGACCCCCTGTTGATCACTGGCGGTGCCAGTCTCATCTTTCTTCAGTCCAATCAACAACACGCCTCGCAGCGCTACCCACTGGGACGCAGTGCGGGCAGAGTGTGGCATTCCAACTCGGAGCGGCATGTTAAAAATCCTAAAAAGGAGCCCTGGACTCTGTCATCTTACAGGTTCAGGGCTCCACGGAAGATGTCAGGGAAATCCATGGTATTTGCCCCCTCCCAGGAGCACATGAGAGAAACACCCCAGGCCCAGCAGTTTGCTCAGAGACAGAATGAGATGTATTTGTTGGAATTCATGCTGATTAGCGAGGAAGACATCAGGTCACCAACCGGTGCTCTCAGCGCCTTCTTCCCTGAGTGACGCGTTTCCGGGTCCTATATACATTTAGGAATGCAACATCAGTGGAGCTCGAATAAGACACAGGGCCAAACATGGCTAACAGGGACATGTAAGATCTGCAGCAGGCCCATTACAAACAGGCATGTAAGATGCCAACCATGGCAGCACAGAAATGCCAGCTTGGCACCGTGCCACTCATACAACAGGCAAAATGATGGGAACTGGCATGGATTGAACGCAGGCAAAGCAGCGCGACCTCTGAGCTGGTTCTGAAGAGCTCTCGGAGCTCCACGAGATTTGGAGGCCTCGCTGCTCCGGGCAGCTTGTTGCAGTGATATCTTTGTAGTGCACACATATGTACATATGTGGATATACATACAAGTGAGACCAGTCTTCTGATGCATGAACTGTTGTCAATTATCTACCCTAGTGACCGTGCTTGGAACGCCACTGGTGGCGTCCTTCAAGGCAAAGGAATTACTTTAACCGCTAAGATTGCGCCAAGCCTATTAGCGCGCCCAGCAGTAGAAAATATTGAAATCGGTGTAACACATGCAATTTTGGGCAGAATAATTCCATGAAATTACAAAAAAAATTACTAAATTATGCAAAACTACGCAAACTGCATCTCGCATTCAGATTTGTACTTTCGTATTCAGAAATTACCTAAAAGGTCCACTTGGGTAAATAAAAATCTAACTGAAATACTGTGTATGTTCAAAAATGACCCAAATAGTATATTTCATGTAAAATTTCTCACCTAAATTACGCGACGTAGGGTAATGATGGAATTTCTAATTCTGCATAGATATTGTTACCCTGCCTCCAGGCTAGGTCGCCCCCACGCGCTGTTGCCTTCCAGCCAGCCTCCTCTGCCAACTGATTGCCACTGCCGCTGCCTGCCTTGGACGACTCAGCCGCCGCTGAGCCGCCCACCTCCAGATTTTCCTCCTTCCCGCTGCTGTCTCCCTGCGGCCCCGCCCCCCTCAGCCCATTCGCCGCCCGCTCCCGCCTCCCGGTTCCATACTTAAGGAGGCCGCGTAGCAGGCAAAGGGAGCTACCGCTGACCCCCCGGACCTCAAGAACTTCCGCCCCATCTCGCTCCTCCCTTTTCCTGCCAAAGTCATCGAGAAGACCGTCAACAAACAACTCTCCACCTTCCTCGAGACTATCGGATCCCTCGACCCCTCACAGTCCAGCTTCCGAGCACACCACAGCACCGAGACCGCCCTCATCGCAGCTACCGACGACATCAGGTCCCTGCTCGACAACGGGGAAACAGCTGCCCTCATCCTCCTAGTCCTCTCAGCAGCCTTCGACACCGTATGCCACCGCACCCTAGTACAGCGCCTCAGCAACACCGGAATCCAAGGAGCGGCCCTGGAGTGGATCATCTCGTTCCTCGCCGGAAGAACTCAGAGAGTCTGCCTTCCCCCGTTCCGATCCGCGGTCACCGAAGTCATCTGCGGCGTTCCGCAAGGATCCTCGCTCAGCCCCATCCTCTTCAACGTCTACATTAGCCCCCCTGCAGCCATCGCACGCCAACACAACCTCAACATCATCTCCTACTCCGACGACACCCAGCTGATCCTCTCCCTCACCAACAACCCCGCCACCGCCAGAGCCAACCTCCAGTAAGGAATGAAAGACGTCGCAGAATGGATGAAGACCAGCCGTCTGAAACTGAACTCAGACAAGACGGAAGTCCTCATCCTGGGACCATCCCCCTCCGCCTGGGACGACTCCTGGTGCCCCCCTGCCCTGGGCACTGCCCCCCAAGCTGACGGAGCATGCTCGCAACCTGGGCTTCATCCTGGACTCCTTCCTCACGATGTCCAAGCAAGTCAATGCCATCTCGTCATCCTGCTTTAACACCCTGCACATGCTCCAAAAGATCTTCCGGTGGATCCCCACCGAAACCAGGAAGACGGTCAACCAGGCCCTCGTCACTAGCCGACTGTACTACGGGAACACCCTCTACGCCGGAACCACAGCCAAACTCCAGAAAAGACTCCAGCGCATCCAGAACGCTTCTGCACGACTCATCCTGGACATCCCCCGTCGCAGCCACATCTCTGCCCATCTGAAGGACCTGCACTGGCTCCCCGTCAACAAGAGGATCACGTTCCGACTCCTCACCCACGCACACTAGGCTCTCCACGACATGGGCCCCAAGTACCTCAACAGCCGCCTCGCATTCTACACACCCACTCGCCAGCTCCGATCCGCCAGCCTCGCCCTCGCCACCGTCCCACGAATTCGCAGATCCACCGCCGGAGGAAGATCCTTCTCCTACCTGGCGGCCAAGAAAAGGCATGCGCTGGCTCAGGCGAGACCTAAAAACACACGCACAAGTGTGTGAAAAGCCCTGAGTCATTCCAAGAGGTCGTTTTTCTAGGCAGCGCATTCACACTGCGGTTGGCTCGACCTAAAAAGGTGAACCATCTGATCAGCCTGACTCCTATCGACCCAGGAGCCTTTTGAACAAGAATTACAAGCTCTTGGCAAAGACATTTGCCTCCAGAATAACACCTCTTGGGCAAGAAGGGGTTCATAGCCTCCAATCTGGCGTTTTACCAGGGAGAACTATCTCGGCTAATACCAACTTTCTTTTACAAGCTATTGATTTGTTCACAAATAACAAGACCAAAGCGGCTACCATGACAGGCGCGGAAAGGCCTTTGATCCTTTTTACCACTCTGAGTAGATGTGGGTTCCCTTCGAAGCTAGTGAAGGTTTCAGGCAACTTACATAGTAGAGGTTATAGTGAGTGCACACACGGCAGGAACAGCTCCAATCATCCGCGGCACTCGGCAGGGTAGCCCGCTGTCTGCGCCGCTGTTCGAACTGTTTAGCAAACCTTTGGCTTCATCTCTGCGGCAACAGCCCTACATTAAACTTCCTATTCAGGGTGACCAACATTAAAATGTTTCCCCATGATTTCATTTTGGATTCATACGCTGAGGTGCATGAAATCAATAGAACTTTGCTAAAGTTAAAGCTTGTTTCGATCTGAGGGGGGGGGGCAGAATCAATCAGTCAGAGCTTCATTGAACACTCCTGATGGATTACGCCAATTGGATCTCCTTGTCCAAGGAAATGCGTGAACACTAGAGGGCATCAGAGAGCTGCGATTCCGGAACGCCAGAAACGCCATTCTGGACAAACAGGTTGGCGTGCTATTGCTGCTGCACGAGAGAACGGGCTGCCGGCGGAGTTTTTCCCGTGTAGGCCGTTGATGGGGGGGGGGGGGAGGTCACTGCTGGCACCCCCTCCACAGTTCTCGAGCGGCTGAACGGCTGAGTCGAGCAGCGCTGCGACGCGCCGCCGCTGCGGTGAACTGAAGCAGCTGGGCACCTGTGAGAGCACCTGTGAGAGCACCTGTGAGGGCACCTGTGAGGGCACCTGTGAGAGCACCTGTGAGAGCACCTGTGAGGGCACCTGTGAGGGCACCTGTGAGAGCACCTGTGAGAGCACCTGTGAGGGCACCTGTGAGAGCACCTGTGAGGGCACCTGTGAGGGCACCTGTGAGAGCACCTGTGAGGGCACCTGTGAGGGCACCTGTGAGAGCACCTGTGAGGGCACCTGTGAGAGCACCTGTGAGGGCACCTGTGAGGGCACCTGTGAGAGCACCTGTGAGGGCACCTGTGAGAGCACCTGTGAGGGCACCTGTGAGGGCACCTGTGAGAGCACCTGTGAGAGCCGAGAGAGACCTGTGAGGGCACCTGTGAGAGCACCTGTGAGGGCACCTGTGAGAGCACCTGTGAGAGCACCTGTGAGAGCACCTGTGAGGGCACCTGTGAGAGCACCTGTGAGGGCACCTGTGAGGGCACCTGTGAGAGCACCTGTGAGGGCACCTGTGAGAGCACCTGTGAGGGCACCTGTGAGGGCACCTGTGAGAGCACCTGTGAGAGCACCTGTGAGGGCACCTGTGAGAGCACCTGTGAGGGCACCTGTGAGAGCACCTGTGAGGGCACCTGTGAGGGCACCTGTGAGAGCACCTGTGAGAGCCGAGAGAGACCTGTGAGGGCACCTGTGAGAGCACCTGTGAGGGCACCTGTGAGAGCACCTGTGAGAGCACCTGTGAGGGCACCTGTGAGAGCACCTGTGAGGGCACCTGTGAGGGCACCTGTGAGAGCACCTGTGAGAGCACCTGTGAGAGCACCTGTGAGGGCACCTGTGAGAGCACCTGTGAGAGCACCTGTTGGAGCACCTGTGAGGGCACCTGTGAGAGCCGAGAGAGACCTGGCTCTTGCTCTGGACCCGGTCCCGGAATTGAAGTCGGCCTGCGCTGTACTGTGTCGGGCCAAGGTGCTGACATCAGTTTTGGGCTTTTCAAATGCGATAGTGCATAGGTGCAGTAAGAGAACTGTTCAGGGGTTCACCGGGTCGCTGCGTCCGGCGTCCTGCACCCAGAGCACCTCTGTCCACTCCTCCTCCACTGAGGATTCTGGAGAAAGTTGGTTTGAACTTTAGGGGTGCCGCACCAAGCCAAAACCGTGCGGAACTGACCCGGCCGCAGGTGACTGTGTGGTGGCTCTGTAGCACAGGCGTGGGAGCACATTAGTTGCATCGCCTGTTCTCGATTGGCTGATCTCGCTGGTCTCGCTGATCTCACTGGTCTCGCTGATCTCGCCTGGTGGCAAGGGAAAGGCCGCAACATTGGACATTGTACCTGCATTGGACCTGCTTTGGCCCTGCACCCGAGCAGTAGAAGCAGTGGAGTTGTGGAGTGGAGTCGAACGGTGCAGAGTGCAGCGGCCGGGAAGGACCAGGTGACGACTGCGGGTCCCCTGTCCCCTGTCGCCTGTCGCCTGTCGCGGCTCCCACCGTGATTCATGGAGTAGGCGGCTGACCTTCCAGATACTACCATCGACGACGACGCAACAGCAAAAGGGAGGTCAGCACTCTTGACTCTTTGCTGGATATTTGGATAAACGGACCGCTGTTTGTGTGCGGATTTGTGTGCGGATTTTCCTCGCTTCTTCTGAACGCTGCTTTGAACCCACCCCTCGCGGCCCCCACTTCGCAGGTGCCGCTCGTGAGAAGACTCGAGGGTGCTATAGACAGTGAGGCTATCGGCGGGACTGCGAGGACCAGCCTGCAGTGCGGCTGGCCATCTCCCGCAGCTGGTCCTCTTCCCGACCCCGCCTCTTGCACGATTCAAACCATTGCAGGCCACGCGCACGTGGGACGCGCGCGGGACATAGCCCGGGGCTAAGCCCGGGCAAAGGGTGGGCCCTCAGAGGCTGAAAAGGCTGATGCTGTGCCGACCCCTGCACTATTTTTTGTATATTGTATTGTATCTTCTTGTGTTAACATTCTTGAGGTTAAATAGGTCAAGTTGTATCTTACTATGACTGCCAAGAAATTGAGGTCTGGGAGACTGTTAGTAGGCAGGTCCTGCTCAAAAACGAAGTCTAACCCTCTACGAAATAAGGAGGGGCAGGCTTCTCTAGTAAAGGGAAGATCGCAACTATGTAGCCTATGGGAAAGGGGCAAAGATAACCTTCTTAGTGAGACACCCTCTCTAAAGGATAGCTTACAGGTCGGAGATGATGTGGCTCAAGTTGTAGAAAACAGGGACGTTATTCTTCCCTCTTTCACTACCACGGGGGGAGTGTATTGACCCCCCGCAAGAGGAGTTGGCGAGTCCTCCAGTTTCATTAAAAATCTCTACCCCTTTTCGGCAAAGTGTCAACCCCACAAATTTACTCGGCCTCTCTCCCTCCCAAAGACTATTTGTCCCTAATTTAAAAACTATAGAAGTCATAGTGCATAATAAAATGTTTAACTCCGGAGATTCTTTAACCCCCCTAGAGAATGCTTCAGGTATTACCCCAAAAGGGATGATACAAAATATTGACCCCCTCTGTCTTGACATAGATATGGAATTATGTAAAAGGTATATAGAGGATGAAATTGATGTGACATTAGACCCTAGAAAAACCCCGGTAGTACCTGCTCCATCTGGGCTCCTATTATTTAGCAGTACTCCTTCCAATAATCCTCTCCTCTCTATGCCCCAATTAAACATTTCGTCTAGCCCACAACCTAATACAACTAATAATGATCCAATTGAGCCTGTCGGGCATGTTAACCCAGTTTCAGAAACCTTGAGTTTGCTAAACCATGCTTGAAACATTTGCTTTCTTCTATTCTGTCTTTGCTGGAAAGATTTGTTGGTGGGTCCGATTGTGTCTTGGAAACGGTGACCCAAATATTAAAGGTTCTATTGGATAGGCAGGGGGGGAAGATTGCTAGCCAATTTTCTGTAACTGTTCAATCAGCATCTGATATTCCAAAGGTTCTATCTGAAGATATTGTGACTAACGTTTCTGTCCAAACCGTCTTAATGGTGAATCCGTCATCTTTAGATGTAAAGAGGGTATTATCAGTTCAGAAGATTTCTCCAATGAATCAGGTGGAAATTCTTGGGAATGGCTGTGTGGTGGAGGGTGTTTTGGAAATTGAATCTACTTGTATCCCGGGATAAGGAATATGTCAGGATTTATTTCCCATCTTGAATCCTCCGGTTAAAACTGGAAAAGAGGAGTCTTTGGCACAACCTAATGAGGGAAAGACAACGCAACCTAATGAGGGAAAGACAACGCTTCTAACAAAGAATGGTGGAAAAAGGAGGAAAAAGTTGCGTAGATTTGCTAAAAAGAGGCGGAGGGAAATTAATTTCGAAGTCCCCCTCAATAATACAGTTATTAACTTCCCAGAAGAAATTCAGGAGAATAAGCAGTTGCAAGAGAGAGCGGGTCTTTCAGTAACGGGGGTTGTTCCCTCTTCCCCCCCAAACCTTCCCTTCAAAAATCCGTTGCCCTATATTTCTATCCAACCTATATCAGGCTTTTCTTGTCCAACTCCAGAGGGGTCTGCTAAAATAGTTCCTCCGGTGGAGTGGATCCAACCTGTCGATCAGAGGTCTTCGAGCCTTAACGCCTTAGCAAGACCATTCTCTGCTTTTGCAGGATGGGAAATAGATGCAACAAGGTCAACCAAGATAATTGAGGAGAAAAATTTGAATACTTTCTATGTAGATTTTTTCCGCTATTTGATTCTGATTTTATCTTAAATAGATCTACACTCCTTCAATGTCTCCATGAGACGGATGGCTTGAAATTGCTACAGACAAATGATATAGACCTGGTGTAGCAGGGTTTCCGTTCTCCCACAGAACTGTGCACAGAGATCTAGAACCTGGGTGAGTTAGGGTGACGCAAAACTCACCTTAGTTTCAGAAATCCCCTTACCAAGCTAGCTACAGTGTCTCATCGGTAGTAATTACTTCCCAATGACTTAGACAATCCAGAACATGAACTTAGGGTACCTCAGGTATCGTGGAACACATGAACACTCTTTCGTTATATAATCATTACAAACCGAAACTGGGAGGCAAAGAACACACGTGCAAGTTTGAAATGTTTATTTTTCAATGTAAAGTTCTCAAACGCAGTATCTTATATAATATCAACATACATATTATAAAAAGCAGAGTTAGCAGCATAGTCACTAATCCATAATAAGCAAAAGGTGATAGCATGTTATGATGCAAACTCTATAGAATTCTGTATCACCTATATTTCGCGCACCCTATTCAGTATATTATATTATATCTAAGAAGGTCTCGTTTGGGTTCTAGCAGGGCGGGCCCATACCTCTAATGGTCAGTAGGAGCAGATCACATCAACAGCTACCAGCTCTCTGCATTCGAAGCATCAAGTGTGTCTATTCATTCCCTGTAACTCTATCTTAAACCCGCGTAGAGCCCAATGTTGGCAGCAACATTATTTGTGTTATGTCTAATGTAGTGCGAGGATCAGGCTTTCAGCAACCTTGTGTTAGGTTATTCTTAGAGGGTGCAGTTCTCAGTGTGCAGACAGTTGTACCAAACACGACTGATATCAGAGCAATAACATATTATTCTCAAATAAATCACATCTTTCGTCTAGGTTGAAAGCTACAATAACAATTAGGTGTCGTGTGCAAACTGAAGCCGAAGGAAAATATGTCGTTTAAACATTTAATAAACTCATGCTAACTTAACACAATATATAGAAACGCAGTAACCATATGACACCCCCCCCAATGATCCGAGGAGGGTTAAAAAAGGAAGAAAATATAAGCCAATACTATATGAGAGGCCAAACATGAAAGCAGAGTTCAACAATATTGAGCCAAGCTAAATGTATGTAAGTGTATATATTTTTTCAATAATAATAAAAAATGTATGAATGCCTATAGTGGCCACACAAAATATAAAAATTCGAACTTAAGGCCAACTCCAAGTACATAGGCCTAGAACAAATGAAAGTCGAATGTTCGTAATAAAAAAGGCACCATTCAGAATTACTAAAAAGTCGCGTGCCCGTATAGTGAAAGTCTCCAAAGTCACTCATGGGTTGAATGAATATGCAAAATAGGTAGCTACAGCTTCCAACATGAAATCACTGTCATCATCCGAAAACAGTTGAGCCATCCAATTAAGCAATGGGAAAAAACATACGTGCTCCTCCAGCACTGAATCCTCTAGCAACATCAGAGGACAACTCAGTGGGTTCTCGAGAATGCTATGCGCCAGAAAGTCATGCGCTGCTGCGGATATGTCCCACTGGCCCATTAGTCCATGCATCGCTGCCACAGCCATAACCCTTTCGCCAGAACAAACCAACTCGTGAGCAACTACGGGGCTCATCAGCTGATCAAAATCGACGTCAGGAGAAGTCGGTAAGCAGAGACACAAATCAATGGCCCAGTCGAAATCACAGCTCAGGCAATGAAACACAGGCTGGACACATGTGAAATAGGAAAATCGGAACGATAATCCAAAAGCCATGCTTAAAGTCGCAAGCGGCAAGGAGCCATAGTAATCAAGCATCCGGTTGCGAAACTGCATCAGTAGGGGCTGAGCGTTTCCTTGCGCAGGATGGGCATCCATGTTTTAGAAAGCAAAATATCACCAGAACGCCTGCCGCCAAAGCCAGCAAAACAGGAAATCCGCCAAACAGACTTGCGAATATAGAATGAAAGAACGCAGGGATAATACCAAATACTTTTTCAAACGTAGTCACGAGACCACTGCTAACCAATTTAAAAAAATGTGCCAGACCGGTTGTGGAGGAGGCATTGAAGATTTGATGAACCAACTCGGAGAAATGAAACAGCAAAAATCAATATTTAAAAGTGCCTGCACCTCTGTGCGTGTGTTAGCTATGTGAAGGACATAAGTTTCGCGGGCAGAGCTCAGGGCCACTTGTTTCTGAGACAATAGGGCTCTTATACGGCTCAAACCATTGAACTCCGTTCTCAAGGTTGGTATTCGTGGCCAAATTGAAACATCTGAATTCCCATGCGTGGGTGGATATAACACATTCTTGCAACAAACCACCCATTCTGATACAGTAACCACATATGCAATACCGACCATTAACCCACAACACATTTCGTTATTTAAAAGTAAAAAACTACCGTTGGATAATAAAGTGAATGTGGGATCTATTGCAGGAACCGGTGTCCCTTTCAAAACACAGGCTAAATTAGGCTTGTCCTGATTACACGAACCATGCAACTGGATGTGTCTGCATATTAGTGAGCGGTCAGGCGACTGTGTACATTCTTCACCATTCAGATTCACTTCATTCCCCTCCTTTAGGCATCTGTATGTGTATGGTAAAGACCATGTCTCATGGAGGAAAGCACTGCCTAATGGTTCATATCGCCCTATAGCTATATATTTCATACAATTTGTAAATTTATACAGAGCAAAAGGTAAGGTAATTATACCATGGATAAGCCATGTAGCAGCAGTCACCTCAGCCACAGAAAAGGGCAAGGATTCTAATTTTTCAATGTGTAACATAGAAAAGGATGCATCTCTCATTGAAAGCATGCGCTGTTTTTCAGTCAAATTAAATGGGGCAAATAGTGATGAGACGTTCATATAACTCCAAGGCACTCGACCAGACTTCAGAGTCTGCAGTGTCCAGGCAAACTGCATTACAGAACGCAATTGATTTTGACCATGATACAACACGGATACTTCATCATGTACAATGTCAACAACAGAAGATACAATATTGTTCAACGTGTAAATTCGGGAAGAACGCGTGTTAATACTGTTATCGACAACTGCAAGGACTTTTTCTAAATTTTCTTGATCAATTGCTCTCAGGCGCTTAGCAGCCTCAATTTGAGAAACTTTCCAAATTTCATTGTAAATCGCATAAATCCATCGTTTAGATCTACCTTTAGCTGGGCCTTTTATAAAATCGTTCAAATCCACATTTTCAGTTAATTGAGACAGATGTAGTTTAACAGCAGCTAAAGTGGAATGTTGTAACCAATTCTGACACAGCTTCCCCACAGAATAAGTTGTGACAGTATAATCTTCTTCAAAACGGGGATCAGGTCTGACTTCTGTGAACCCTTCAGCCAAACCCAGAAAACGACGTTGGCAAGAATCAGCACTTCTATGCCACATCAGCCAACCCTTGGAATCCAAACTGGAAACGTTAAAGGAAGAATTGTGCAATAAAGCTTGCAACTCATGAATGGACATTTCAGTATAATTACCCCAACCTGAATATTCTTCTAAATCTGGGATGGTTGGTGTATTTAATTTTTTAGAAGTAGCCAATCCAAAGCATGTTGTTTGGAAAATGGATGAATTTAAAAACAACATGTGATTCGGGTTGAGACATGCATGGTGCAAAGCCTCAGTGCCTTGTACCTGCCAATCTTTGGTACCCCAAACCGATTTAAGGTCAATTGTTCCTTTCCAAAACTCGTAGCCATCTACAGCCAACCTGTCTAGAAAGGACTTCGAATACAGCAATTTTGTATCGGTAAGTCTAACTTTGGACATGGACATTTGTGTCATTTTGAAATAAAATGACTCAGGATTTGATTGATTAAAGTCTGTGAAATAAGTGTATTTTTTCAGAAACGTACTGGAGCTGCCTCCTAAAGGAGCAGGGCAATGTTCCCATTGTGTATAATTTACAGCAACCCTCCTGGAATTTGTCTTATGCAAAAAATGATTACCATAATGTTGAAAACAAAACAAATCACCATAATTAATAGAATCTAAATACAGATCCTCAGCATCGAAGGCAGCATAGTATTTCAAATCAGAGAATAATGCTTCTACGGCCTGAATATCCCAATCATCAGAACGTATATTTTGTTTAATCACATCTCCCATGTTTACTCTAAGCACATTCGGAACATTAATCACTTCAGTAGGCCCATGTATCTGAAACCTAACCGCATCCCACACAATCCCATCAAGGACAGGCCAAGCAGTAATGTTGACTGTATGTAAGTTTCGTTTCAGTCTGTGTGCTGAATGTGAAGAGGAAAGAGGGGCCAATGTTCCATTTAGGTAACGAATTCCTGTTCTTTCTTTAACGTAGTGCCCATCGATCAGGCGGAAAAAATAAAACACAAAACCAATTGACATAAAAAGGTAAAATGAAAATAGGATTAACCAAATGTATGTCCATGGGGGAATTAAAAAATGTTTTTTAAACAACTTGGCATATTTTGCGATAGTTGAGGGTTTCTTTGAAAGTTCCGAAACAGAGTCAAAAGAGAATCTGGACTGGTCGGCCAAACGGGTCTGTAAATCAGGCATCGATAAATCAGCAGGATAAGTGTAGTTCAGCTCATCAATGTTAGTAACAGGAATAGTATTTAATAAAGGACTGGATATGGCAGGCATCTCGAGGGACACCTCCTGTTCTGCACCAGAAGTTATTGCTAGCACAGAGTGCCTCACCATGGAAGGACAGGATACAGCCGGTGTCATGCTATGAAGAATCGGCCACCCTGTGTGTCTTGACATTGTCAATAGAAATAAATCTCTTTTCCTTACGACCTGGAAGTGGTGGTAAAATGACTGTTCTTGTGCCCTTCACTCCAAGAACCCGAACCGGTGCTCGATATGAGGGACCAAACTCTTTCTTGTTATCGATCTTCTCTCGAACCAGTTCTCCAACTTGGGGTAGCCAGCCAACTACCGGGATCTGCAACGCATCATCCGATGTGGAGGGCAAATGTTCCTTTGCTAGACTGTCTCTGGTCTTTTGTAGATCCTGTAAAACATTGCAATGTTCATCTACGTCAAAGGCCGAGGCCTGGGCCTTGCAGTCTAAATTTCGAGGTCAGGGACGTACATCTTGATACCAAAGAGCATTTCGTACGGGGTCCGCCCACCCAGAGACCTTCTAGGGAGATTATTAAGCGCACGCTGCACGCCATTGAGGTGGGTCAGCCAGTTTCTGCCAGTGCCTATAACTCGAGCTGTCAAAGATTGCTTTAAGTCGCGGTTCATTCGTTCAACTACACTATTGCCCTCGGGCCTGTAGGGACTCGAAAACTTGACTTGGACCCCCAACGAAACCATAGCATCCTTATACGCCTTAGAGGCGAAAGCCGGACCCTGATCCGAATGGAAGGTACCACAGGCAAAAATTCCCACAAAGACTCGCAAATCCTTAATGACAGTCCGTGAATCAGCACTCCGATGTGGCCATACCCACACAAAGCGTGTGCATGAATCAACTGCTACTAAGATGTATTTGTATGCAGTATCAGAAGAAAAAGGACCGCAGTGATCCAAATAAACGCATCCAAGCGGTTTATTAGAGATGTACAACTGTGTCTGAGGCGGACGCGCAGCAGTTGAAGGTTTAATCTGCTGACAAATGTCACATTGAAGTACATAATCGCGCGTCTGTTTGTACAGTCCCCGCCACCAGAACCTCTGTTGTAGCTGTGTTACAGTGGCCGAGACGCCCGCATGCGCAGACGCCACACCTTCATGAGCCGCTGTAATCAAAGCCGTTCTGCGATCCGAGTTGGGAACTAGACATTCGCCAACATCAGGAATTTTCACATAAGGAACCTTATCGGGACTTAAGTGGTATGTGTATTTAGAAGGGAACCACGCAGGATATTTACGTCCCTTCTCGGTTGCAGCAACAGCTGCCAATATGTCATCATCTATCCTGCTTTTGGACCTCGTGACTGCTGCAACTAAGTATTTTGATACCGCTGACTTCGCTGCTTCATCAGCAAGCGAATTACCAACAGCGTGGACCCCCACGCGCTGATGGCCGAGAGTATGAATCACAAACACGAGTGGCAACTTCTCTTTAAGTTCCGCCACTCGGACCCAGATCATTTTATGTTTTATTGTGCTACGCTTGGAATCACGAAATTCATTCTGAATCCAAAAGAACAAGTTCTCATTGTAAGACTGGACACAGTAGTAAGAATCACTTACGATCAAAGTTGTCACACTAGGATCCGCGTACTCCAACGCAAGCATCAGAGCCCTAAGCTCTGCTAATTGTGCGGTGTAGTCCCCAAGCGTCTGCGTGTGCACGACACTGGACTTGAACTCATTGTTCACCATGGCACCGACCACAATGGCGCAAGCGGAAACGTAGGCATGTTTAGAGCCATGCGCAACCTGCGCCGAACCATCAGTGTAAATGATGCAATGGAAATCCTCCAACGGCCGCATTGCTAATGGAGCAGGATGAACAAATTCATACTGTAAATACTCCTGCGACCGTAAAGTGGCGTCAAAAATAAACGTGACATCCTGGGACGTCAAGGATGCAGCCCATTGAATCCACCGAGGGTGCAAAGCTTTGGAATTAGGTACACTGGCTTTCGTAACCGCCTCTAAGGCCGGACACGGGGTAACAACCAACATGCGTTTTCCTTGTGACAGGGCACGTTCCTTAAGAATTGCCATCTGTACTGCAGTTAAAACTTTCTCCACAGTGGAAAAACGCAATTCAGCCGAAGTGTACAAGTGTGACTTGTAAGCAATAGGTACTGTATCTCCCTCATTAAAAGTCAGGTACGTGAAACCCACCGCCCCAGGTATAATTCTTATCACCAGGTTGGTCTGGTTATCACAAGTCTGTAAGTATTCAGAAGCGAGCAAATCAGCCTGCAAAGACTGCAGAATGGCTGAATGCTCAGGCAGCCAGCATGATTTGGAGAAAGATGGTTGTATCAAAGCATACAAAGGCTTGATACGCTGGGCATATTCCGGAATGTAAGTTCTCCCGAAATTCAAAAAGCCCAGTAAAGATTGTAATTTTTTCAGTGTTGTCGGAGAGCGCAGCTGTGCGCATTTCTCCAGGAAGTGAGGTGCTAACCCCTTTCCCTCGTTGTTTAGCTCGTAGCTGAGAAACAACACTGTGTACTCTGCAATGTGCGACTTTGCAAAGTTAAACTTGTAACCTATGTCTGCAAAGTTACAAATTATGCTATTTACCCGACACAGATGCTCCCAAAGATCGTCGTCTGTGAGATAAATGTCATCCACATACGAACAAGCAACTGGGTCGATGCCCTCAAGAAGAGAGACAATGCGGGCGGAGAATACCCCAGGACTATTCTTATAGCCCATTGGGAGACGCCGAAACATTTTTCTGCACACCGCCGCATGTAAAACTGGTCCATTGGGAACTTAGACCATCTAATCTATGGGCATAAAAACCATTGTAAATGTCAAGCGTGGTTTTGAACCATTTACGTTCAAGACTATTCACTAAAGCAGAGCCATGAGTATTCTGTACTGCGCAGTTACGGCAATGCGAGTTTAAATGCCTATAATCTAAAACCAAACGATATGAGCCGTCCGGCTTGTTTACAGTAAAAAGGGGGTTATTCATCGGTGACACACACGTTTAAATTACACCTTGATATTCCAATTGTTCAAGGATAGCCGCGACTGAAGCTTTGGCTTCACGCCGTATGGGATATTGAGGTTGAGGCTGTGGCTGAGACCGCAACGGAATCTCGTGGCTTGGAGACAATTTATCCCAGCCACACTGATTGCGAAACACAGCCGGCGCAAGCGCCAGAGCCCACTCTTCTGCAAAATGTAGAGCTTCCACTCTCGATACAGTGTGCGCGAAACTGGGGAGGATCACCTCCTCCCCTCGCGGAGCTGCGAGAACAAAAGGTGGGGGCCAGTCAGCCTCCGAAAGCAAAATGTCATACGTAGACGAGAGATTTTCCCAAAATACCCCTTTTACAGTTCGCTGCATGTCACCTTCAATTAACAGGACAATTTCAAAAAGACGTTCAGCGGGAGCAACATGCGTATCAGCAGTTTCAATCACAACATAAGTGTCAGTCGCTGTCACCTTCAACAGTGGACGGAGGGCCTCTCTCACTATGGTAATCTCTGCTGCGCTGTCCAGCAAGGTCAGAGCCCAAGTCAGATTCCGAAGCCGCGTTCTCACTATCTGGGGCATATCGATGCGCTGTCAGGGCGGCGACTTTCTTCGTGGCAAGCTGTGGTCTCTTGGGCGTTGCGCCTTCCTGCTGATCTCCACCGGCTCGTGGGCGGGGCTGACCACGTCCTTGCTGGCCACCCCGGCCCCTCCGCCCCCTCCACCACCGGTTGACGGAGCCGATGAGTCCTGAAAGGAACGAGGAGAGCGTTGGTCAGAAGCCTGAAATCTTTCAGGTGACTTAATCATCGCGCGATCGCGCAAATCATAAACCCGATCTGACTGCGCAGGCAACGGAGACGCAGGAGCAGAAACCTGTGTTTGTTGTTGTTGTTGCTTACCCTGATTCTGCTTTTTAGGCCAATTTTGTTTTTTGGACTTTTGTTGACCACTAGTATCCGAAGACTGACCCTGGGGCTTTTTCTCCTTATCAGGAAAAACTTTAAGCCCTATCGCATTGCGGCCAACCGTTTTATAAGCGGCCACAATGATCCTTGCCAACCTACGCGGTCTCTCGGCCTCGGGAACCAACGCCAATGCGTTAGCAACCTGAAAGTTCACTGCATCCCCCTTGAAATTCGCAAGGATCAGATCGCAAACTATATCAAAGGTGCCACACAGGCACATACCCAATTCGACCGCCGACTCCGGTCCGTGTTCGTCTTGAACACGTTTAAGGACCGCACCCAGATTGGTCACAGACGTGGTACCATAGCACCTCGAATAGTCCGCTGCAAAAGTCCTACCCCAGGACTCACAGTCAACAAGATCAGGCGCTAAATCTTTCGGTAAACTCAGTGTAAAAATCCTGTGCTTATCACCAGGACTCGTGTTGGGAAACACAGCTTCTAGCTGGCCGAATTTCTCAGCCAGCCAGAACGGAAAATCATCCTTATCTTGGGGCTTTTTGCCCATCACGGAATTCACCATGACAGGATTGATTTTCAAACCAGCATGTTCTGCACGAAGCTGTGCACCCCTAGGGGCTGCGTCTTGAACATTACGGCCAGTGTATTGAACAAGCGCTCTAATCACCTCCACAGCGACTTCATGAAGCCGCTGCAGATCAGCCACGTTGCAAGTGGCGCGATCAGGGTGAGGAGTAAATCCAGCCAAAGCGGGCCAAGGTGTGCCCGGAATGGACAAAGGACCTAACCTCGGAGCGGTCAAAGGGTGTGGTAGGGCGCCACCAAACCAAACTCCATGCTGCCATGCATCAATAGGAACCTCCAGTGCTCTGTACGGAGCATACGCAGCCGGTACAGCTGAAGCAGTGTAGGAATGGAAAACACCAGAATTAGCGTTCACCGGCGGAAATGTCACCCACAAATAAAATAGCTCGTACGGGTAAGCATGTTCCGCACTCACCACTAGAACAACAGCCAAGCCTTCCACAGGGACATTATAAGCCCGCAAGTGGTCACGCACCGCAATGCGACTATGCTGCGGGATGTCCACGGCTTGTGCCATGTTAGCACTGGAAGATGAAAAAACAAAGATTACTTTGTAGCACAACTTGATAGTAATTCAAAGAAACCGTTTTAGATAGATTCAAGCTTGAAAAGACCTATTTCAAAAAATAGGTAGGTTTTTCCGACACCGCCGTTTTCCGGAAACGGGAATGAAGGGGTTAAGGTTTGAATGATATACTACTCGAGTGTCATGATATAAGGCCATGTTCAATAAAGTGAGCTACCCAGTAAACCTTTGGGGGCTGGGTGAAATATGATCAAATGGGTGAGTGGGCCTCCAAAGGAGTTTGTTTTCAGTATCAACTTTGCTTATTCTGGATGAATTGAGTATAGGTAAGTGAATTATCCTAAAAATAACTTAATTTAAATAAATCAAATGGCTAAAGCTGACTAGACATAACGATACTCAACATTGACACAAATGTTAACATAAAAACAAATAGACATGTGTATATGCAAAAAATAGATTTTATCAAAATTTATATTGGCAGGGAAAAATTACAATAAACCAAAATGAAACACACAGGGATACAAGACAGATGCTAAGAAAATTAATCAAAATCTCTGTAAGGCCTGTGGCAAGCTTATCCAGAAGTAAGGGATGGAGAAATTTCCTTTCGGATTAAGCAGAAGTCGACGTTTCGGTCTCTGCAGTCAACTCAATGAGACCATCATCAGGACAAAATTGAAACAAAATATTGTAACTCCCTAGTGAAAGATAGAGTAAAACAATTTCAGTACAACTAAAAAGGCCATAGTCCATTAATTCTTATTGCATTATACACACTAAACCACACAATTAGTGAACTCATTAAGCACAGAAAAACGACATTATGACAATACTTTTGCAAATTACGGACCTGGCGCCTATTTTCTTTTTGTGTGCAGAATAACCTTACCTGACATATAAATCAATTGCATATATTAGAACTACTTATGGTCGCCAAAATTTCCAACATCTGATTTCTCATTTATTGTTGTCGGATTTCTTAACATTGATTGATTTCTGAAGGCAGCAGTAATGTTGATACAGTCACGAATCGCATGTACTTGAACTGCAAATATACATGTTTTATATTGTGCTAAAGTCCTGTATTAATGTATGTCCTGTAATTTGCAAAAGTATTGTCATAATGTCGTTTTTCTGTGCTTAATGAGTTCACTAATTGTGTGGTTTAGTGTGTATAATGCAATAAGAATTAATGGACTATGGCCTTTTTAGTTGTACTGAAATTGTTTTACTCTATCTTTCACTAGGGAGTTACAATATTTTGTTTCAATTTTGTCCTGATGATGGTCTCATTGAGTTGACTGCAGAGACCGAAACGTCGACTTCTGCTTAATCCGAAAGGAAATTTCTCCATCCCTTACTTCTGGATAAGCTTGCCACAGGCCTTACAGAGATTTTGATTAATTTTCTTAGCATCTGTCTTGTATCCCTGTGTGTTTCATTTTGGTTTATTGTAATTTTTCCCTCCCAATATAAATTTTGATAAAATCTATTTTTTGCATATACACATGTCTATTTGTTTTTATGTTAACATTTGTGTCAATGTTGAGTATCGTTATGTCTAGTCAGCTTTAGCCATTTGATTTATTTAAATTAAGTTATTTTTAGGATAATTCACTTACCTATACTCAATTCATCCAGAATAAGCAAAGTTGATACTGAAAACAAACTCCTTTGGAGGCCCACTCACCCATTTGATGATATAAGGCCAACAACATATGGGCGCCATGTAGCAGGGTTTCCGTTCTCCCACAGAACTGTGCACAGAGATCTAGAACCTGGGTGAGTTAGGGTGACCCAAAACTCACCTTAGTTTCAGAAATCCCCTTACCAAGCTAGCTACAGTGTCTCATCGGTAGTAATAACTTACCAATGACTTAGAAAATCCAGAACATGAACTTAGGGTACCTCAGGTATCGTGGAACACATGAACACTCTTTCGTTATATAATCATTACAAACCGAAACTGGGAGGCAAAGAACACACGTGCAAGTTTGAAATGTTTATTTTTCAATGCAAAGTTCTCAAACGCAGTATCTTATATAATATCAACATACATATTATAAAAAGCAGAGTTAGCAGCATAGTCACTAATCCATAATAAGCAAAAGGTGATAGCATGTTATGATGCAAACTCTATAGAATTCTGTATCACCTATATTTCGCGCACCCTATTCAGTATATTATATTATATCTAAGAAGGTCTCGTTTGGGTTCTAGCAGGGCGGGCCCATACCTCTAATTCTCAGTAGGAGCAGATCACATCAACAGCTACCAGCTCTCTGCATGCGAAGCATCAAGTGTGTCTATTCATTCCCTGTAACTCTATCTTAAACCCGCGTAGAGCCCAATGTTGGCAGCAACATTATTTGTGTTATGTCTAATGTAGTGCGAGGATCAGGCTTTCAGCAACCTTGTGTTAGGTTATTCTTAGAGGGTGCAGTTCTCAGTGTGCAGACAGTTGTACCAAACACGACTGATATCAGAGCAATAACATATTAATCTCAAATAAATCACATCTTTCGTCTAGGTTGAAAGCTAGAATAACAATTAGGTGTCGTGTGCAAACTGAAGCCAAAGGAAAATATGTCGTTTAAACATTTAATAAACTCATGCTAACTTAACACAATATATAGAAACGCAGTAACCATATGACACTGGTAAAACTTTTGAAAATTGATGTTGGGACCCTAACCAGAGTAAGATTTTACTCAAAGTTTGTTGTTAATCTGATTCTCCCAAAAATTGAAAGTTTTCAGCGCAGAGGGATTGATGTTATGCCTTTTTTTTGTAAAACCCCAATTTAATAAATTAATGAGCAAGCCTGGGTTTTCCCAGGCTATAGTTCGAAATGGGGCCTCTCCAACTGATTTTGAAGATTTAAAAATTATTATTGAAAAAAATGGGCGGCAGGTGGAGTATCCAAATCCCCCTTGCTCTCACTTCCAAAGCGCTCACACGGAGGAGAGTCATCAATGGAACTGGTTGCCTGGAATCCTAGCGAGTAAATCTTCCCACAAATTCCAATTGCAACCGTATCTTTAACAATGATTTCAGGATACTATCCTGGAACGCTGCAGGAATACGAAATAGCCCTGAAAAACTACAATTTTTACTTTCATTAGAGTTTAGCATTATATGCCTCCAAGAAACTTGGTGTATAGAGAATTTTCCTACAGGAAATGACTATTTCGTTTTGGAGGGCAAAGCGAGACTCTCAAGGAGAGGCCATGCTAAAGGGGGAATAGCATGCCTCCTGTCCACCAAGATACAATGGAATTTTTCCCACTTTTTAGACCCTAGTAACCTGTTCTAAGTAGTTACGTTATTCAGTTCTGCTATTTCTGATAACAAACCCATTATTCTAATAAATGTTTATATTCCACCGGATGTCAGCCATAATGAAATTTTGTTCGGGTGTTTTTCTCATATCAAATCACTTTTTGTAAACGATGCCTCTCCCCATATAATTTTATTAGGGGATCTTAATTGTAAAGTCTCCAACTCTAGTTTGGAGATTTTTCGTAACAAATATAAAGAGGACTCCTTACAGATACCCCAAACCCTTTTCCCTGGGAACAACAAAGAGAGGGAAAATATTACTTGAAGAGCTTTCCGAAATTGATGGAATTATAGTGAATGTTCGGCTCCTCTCTGATACTCCTGCTAATTTTACACATAAGTCCAGCTCTGGTGAATCTATATTAGATTATGTGGCGGTGGATATGCTAACTTTTCACCTCCTCAAGGACCTTACAGTCACTCATAGCCCTTTGAGCGATCACAAAATAATAACTCTCTCATTAGATCTAAATCCTCCTCCTACTGACCACTGGTCTTTGGATGGTAATTTGGTCAATTTTGGATTTCAAAGTAGAAGATGCATCTGGAATTTTAGAGCAATTAGGGGTATAGAGAGTCTTTTAGATATTGCAGTGATTGACTTGGTCAACTGGAAGGGTTCCGAATTAATTTGCTTCGCTAACTTCTTGAATAAGGTGCTTTTGGTCACAAAAAACTACCCAAGAAGGACCAAATTAAAAAACTTCCTATTTCTCTGAAGTTGTTTAACTTAGAAATAAATAAACTTATAAGAGAACAATATTTGAGACATTGCCCATTAAGACATCATAGATTGGCGATATTAAAAAGAAGGAGGAAAAGGCTGAAAATTAAGCTAAAAAGGGAAAGTGAGGATCTGGTTTGGATTAAACTGCTGGAGGCTGTTTCTAACGGCCAACCTAGACTATTCTGGTCTCTGATTGGGGAAGGTTGTGGTCTTAGATCCAGATCCCTACCTGTCCCGATTGAAGAACAAAAATGGGTAGAATATATTTCGAATTTGTATGCAGGAAATGGAATGGAAGTTAGTAGGTTTGAAAAAAAGAGTATAATTCCAACATTGTTCCACCCTCTGAAAAAACTATTGAATTAGCCATCAATGGTATGTGTTCATCTGGAACAATGTGTCGGGACGAGCTCCCCATTTCTGTACTAAAACAGAATAGTGTTACCTGGAGCAAGATCCTTTTCCCAGTGTTTGAATTTTGTTTTTTGCATGCCGTAATTCCTCCTTCCTGGAAGGGCAGCATTCTGGTCCCCCTGTATAAGAAGGGAGACAGAAAAGTTCCCCAAAACTATCGAAAGATTGCCCTCCTCGACGCCATCGGAAACATTTTTGCTAGATGTTTTTTGCAATTATTTAATGATTGGGTAGCCGAGAACAATGTACTGCCGCTTGAGCAGACGGGGTTTCGAAAAAAGCATGGCACCATGGACAATTTGACCGCCCTACAAGTGTTATCGGAGAAATACATCAAACTCCGGGGAGGGAGAATATATGCAGGATTCATAGATTTCTCCACAGCCTTTGACAAGGTGGATCGTCCTCTCCTGTGGAGAAAGTTATCGGATCTGGGCATGCCATCTGAACTCTTAGACTTGGTCCGAGAGCTCCACTCTGACACATGGTGCAAAGTGCTTTTGGGAGAGGAAAGGGGCCTCTCCCAAGCTATCCCGTCTGCCAATGGGCTAAAGCAAGGTTGTCTGTTGGCACCGCTATTGTTTTCCTTATACTTAGCTGATCTTCCGCAAACTCTATCGTCAAGTGTTGGTATTTGTTAGACCTGTCAGCCCTAGGGTGGTCTTTCCCTGTATTTTTTGCCCTTGCCTCATTTTTCACACCTACTTTTTGTTGGCTTTAGGACTCTGGGCACCCTCCCATTGCTAATCAATGCCAGGGTGCAGGTGCTCTCTTCCCCCAACATGGCTGCCACTGACCCCTGCTACTGCAGCGTGGTCTTTTTATATGCACTCTAGTAGCCAGGAGCTGGCTGGAACCCTTAAACAATGTTGCCATACCAGCCTCCCAGCCTGCCCATAGCTAGAATGAGGGAAGCTCCTGGAACCTTCCAGAACACGGGAGGCGACACCAACTGCCACTGCCAACTGCCACTATATAAGGAAAGGGAGGGAAACTTTCTAGTCAGTTGGGGCATCACTGACCTGGGGAACCCACGCAGGAGTTTTAGGCGGGAGGGCCTAGTTAGGAACCTATGCTACTGGGAGTGACAGGATTGAGGTGCTGCCTCTTAAGCTGGGTGAGGTGTCCGAAGCTAGCCCACTGATCTGGCCCAGTGGTAGGGAACCCCAGGGTCCATCTGCAGTGACTGAGGAAAAACTCCTCAGGCCTTCAACTCATCATCATCATCACCCCCCCCCCCCCCCCCCCCCAGTAACTTCAAGAAACCAGCAACCAAGGGCGCAGAGCCATCCCTGCGCCAAGAAAACTGCTTTCTGGGACCAGGTACTGGACTGTGCTGCCCTGCGCATCCCCTGCCTACAATTGGGCCATCCTGTATGTCTCTGACTGTTCTGTGGGCCAAGCGTTATGAAGTAATTGACTCTGTCAAGCGCTATGAAGTAACTGCCCTTGTCAAGCGCTGTGAAGTAATTGACTCTGCCAAGCGCTGTGAAATAACTGCCCTTGTCGAGCGCTGTGAAGTAATTGACTCTGCCAAGTGCTGTGAAGTAACTGCCCTTGTCAAGCGCTGTGAAGTAATTGACTCTGCCAAGCGCTGTGAAGTAAATGCCTGCCAAGCGATGTGAAGTACTTGATTGTGTGAAGCTCTGTGAAGTAACTGCCCCATGAAGCGCTGTGAAGTAACTGCCCCCGTGAAGCGCTGTGAAGTACTTGACTCTGTGAAGCGCTGTGAAGTAATTGCCCGTGAAGCGCTGTGAAGTACTTGACTCTGTGAATTGCTGTGACGTAATTGACCCTGCGAAGCGCTGCCTCCGTCATCGTGCTGTGGCCGCAAGCGCTAACTTCCCAGGCCAACTCACCGCTGCACCGAGTTCATCAGGCCGCACTAGGCCCAAATCCAGCCTCCCCTCATCACGTGACGGGGGACGCGAGCCATGACACCGGTCGCGCCCCCGCCTGAGCCGCGCAGCAATTGGCTGCCGTCCCCGTGCCTCTGCTTCAACCGGGGAAGCCCGGGAACGTCGCGGAGGAGGGCCGGGGAGCCTGAGAGCCCCCTCCCATTTGCCCCGCGTCACAGAACCGCTTTGCCCCAGCGCCAGTGCCTGCATCCCCAAAGCACCGCTCCAGGCGGCAAGAGGTCCCCCCAGCCGGCGGAAGCTTCTCCCTCCGACTTCAGACAACGCAAGGGCCCCAGAGGGCTGAAGGTACCAGGTAACCCCCGGGGAGGAGGGCAGTAGGCCGAGTGTGGCCCGAGGTCGCCCCTCCCCCGGGGTGGATTGAGACTGGGCCCCGTTGGCCCGTTTCTGAATGTGCCTCCTGAGTTTGGAGGTTGGAGAGTTAAACACGTTCTCCTCTACCATATTTACAAGCTGAAAATGCTCATGATGCACCGTATGTACAAGCCTGAAATGAGAGGGAGATTCACTACACTGTACTGAATTTTCTTGCAGAGGTGGGCTTCCATAGTATTCTGATGATCTGATCTAGGTTGCAAGCCAACCGGAATTCATAAGAAGAAAAGCTTGTCACAAATCACTAAAGGTTGTGTTCTTTGGAGTTCTTTGTTAGACTGATAAGTACTTGCCGATATGTTTTAGTACCTTGAGGGAAAAGTATCCATGAGAGGTTTGATGTGATATTTAAACGCATTACTATAGTCGCTTCTTGTAGGATCCTCCAGGTTAATACAGTTACCCCGTTGCCTGTCAGAAAGGTGGATACGACAGGCGGGGACAACTAGTGTTTCACTGCTAGATGAGCAGGTTAAGGTTGTAATGAAATGTTCACCCATTGTTGGGAAATGTAACCTCAATGCGATTCGTGAAATGTCTCAATGAAATTCTAAAGAGTTAACAATGCAACGCTCTATTTGAAAGCCTATATAAAAGATCTTGATTCTTTCAAATACAACTACTGGTGTGGTGTCCATTATTGCGCCACTGTGTGTTACATTGGATGTGTGCGTTAAGTAGCTGCTTTACACACAAGCCCCTGGCTGCCTTGCTGCTGGTGCCATGCTACCCCCTTAAGGGCTGGTAACCCCAGGTCTCACAGTATTGCCCCGACTTTGGGGGGCAAACCGATAGTATGTCTGTTATATGCAGACGACATAGTAATTTTGGATTTGACCCCCACAGGACTGAACAATCGGCTGCAAGCTCTTCATGGATTTGCAGAAACACATCATTTAAGGATAAATTTATCCAAGAGTAAAGTTATGTGTTTAGTAAGAAGCAAAAAACAAAAATATGAGAGTTGTTTCTGGAATATAGGGGGCCTTGGATTAGAAGTTGTCGAATCCTATACTTTTTTGGGGAAAATAATTTGTAGCACACTGAGTGATAAAGCCCATATAGCCAACAATGTTCGGAAGGCAATGTCTCACGAGAGGGGATTAAATACCCTCTATAGATCCACTTGCCAGAGGCATTTTGCCTACATATTGGAGGCTTTTAGAGCTAAAGTCCCGTCCTCCTTACTATATGTCATAGAATTACTCGAAGTGGGGAAATGGGGCTTTCTGAACACCACAGAGGAGAAAATTCTACGGAAATTGTGTATGGTTAATACTGCATGTAATATAGAATTCGGTATACGAAGTTCTTGGGTCCAGGGCCTTGCTGGGGTAGTACGGTGGGTCTCCAGCTTGGTGAATGGTGAACCTGGTACCCTAAGATACTTGATTCAAAAAGAACTTCTCGGACCCTTAAAAGAGTATACCTCAATTGTAAAGAATTTTAGACTAGCAGTTAAACTATTGAAATTAGACGAATTGACACTCTTTTCATTATCTGCTTACCAGTTAAACTGACTCTAAAATTGGCCTCATGGAATCTAAGTTTTGATCTAGACAAAGAGGCCCTCACGGAAAAAAGAGGTCGGCTACCAGTCATTAATCATTATCAAATTAGAATTCCTCAACCTTATATTTCCTGGAATCTTCCCCATGGGGTACGTCGATTCTTGTTTCTCCTGAGGCAGGACCTACTCCCTTTAAATGTTCTACTGTCAAAATGGTATGGCTCATCAGTAATGTGTAATTTCTGCAACAAATTTAAACAGGACGTTAATCATGTGTTATTTGTTTGTCCGGCCCTAAAACAACACCGCCTCAAATGGTTGAAACCTACTTGTTTAAGGGTAAATATTGCTTCCGCTTCTGCTCTTTTGGATGCTATCTGTAATCCGCCAAATGAGAGGTTTTGCTGTACAATTTTTTACTTTTTAAAAGTTTTATCGAAATATATTAGATTTGTTCTTTGTATATTGTAATACCATTGTTTGATGATTTTATGTGGACCTCTGTTATGAGTTCTAAAACATAAATAAAAATAAACTTGAACTTGAAACTTGAACTTGAACACTCCTGACAGCGTACTATCTATTGAAGTTCGGCCACAGGCCCAGGCTTCGTACCTGATTAGATAGTGAGGTTTTTTTATATCTCATGATTTTTCTGGCCTATATCAACTCAATTTACCCCCTTTCTCTAAAGCACAAAATCTACTAAATCAATGCCATCCGAATCCGTTCACCATTATTGGTCGAACAGCTCTAATGAAAATGACGATTTTACCACTTTTTTTTACTCTAATGTGATAATAAAGGCACCCCAGAGCTTCTTCATTGAAATTGATCAAATGTTGCAATATTTTATTTGGGCCGGCAAAAAGGCTCGTACCAAACTTGAAAACTTACAATTAACTATAGAGGGTGGTGGATTAGTGCTCTCTCACTTTGATAAATATTACAGGCTTCTTCTTTGGATCGTGTCGGGCCTTCATTTGACCGCAGTGGTCGAAGTGGGGAAAAAAAGTAGGAGAACGGAGGGCGGAGAATCAAAGGGCGGGAATAACCTGAGGATTGGATCAGGTGGTGGAGTCAGAGGTGTGGCCAGAATGGAAAAATCAAACCAATTTATTGTATTTGTTTGACATTTCACTGACCAGTTACAGCTTATTATGTTATTTAAATCAACCAATGGATACACATGATTATTAAAGGTTTAATATGAGTTATTGACATTAAAATACATTCACAAAGTGGGATAAGTTTCCAATCACAGAATGCCCCAACTACGCTTAAAAGTGGGAGCACAAGCCATTTGTCTCCGAGCCATGGAGTTTCTGTCATCAACACTTCTCCCTTTTTCCACAAGAGCAGTTCAAACATGAATGGCAAAATATCCTGGTTTGCAAATGTTTTCTTTTTAATTAGAGTTCTGCCATATTTGCCACATCATACAACATCTGCTGCATAATCTGCCAATTTTAACTAATCAATTGTTTGTCGCTCAAACTGTTTAGCAAACCTTTGGCTTCATCTCTGCGGCAACAACCCTAACTTAAACTTCCTATTCAGGGTGACCAACATTAAAATGTTTCCCCATGATTCTATTTTGTATTTGTAAAAACCACACCTCCAGATTGATGAAGCAATCGTAGTTTATTCGGGATGAAGGGAAATCCTCAGCACAGCAGTTTCTTCTTCGGTTCTGCCAACAGTAATGTCCTTACAGAATCTGTACTCTGTCTGGACATTCCAATTCATAAGTCAGTCAGTGCATCATCTAATCATAACATTCTGTTGTGACATTAACCCTACATTTCTCCCCCTTATAAAGAATTAAAGAAATGAAATGTTGAAGATGACAACATAAAATAAAACAGAAACAGATTCAGTGATGACATTTGAACAGTCAAAAAATAACAATTATATTATTGTACATTGGAAACTTTGCAAATATTACCAAACCTCCAAACTGTCCCATCCTCTAACACCACCACATTTCTCTTTACTTCAATCACCTTTAAGGGGATAGAAAACTTACTGTCCCCTTTCGTGATCACACCGCTTTTCTTGGTAGCAACCCAATCTCCAACACTGATATTCTGTATTTTCACACCTTTCCTCAAATTGTAATATTTTTCAGTATCTTTTTGTTTTTCAGAAACCGTTTCCTTAATGGCATGGTGATCTACCCATAAACGATCTTTAGCAACCAACCAATTGGGATTGTCTTTCCTACCTGGCTCTCTCCCTTTGAGAGATTCAAAAGGAGAAACACCTGTAATAGCATGGGGAGTAATTCTGTGAGCCCACACCAATGTTCTCAATTCCTCCTTCCAAGATAAACCATTAGCTAATGATAATTGAATGTTATCCATTATAAGACGATTTATCCTCTCCACCATCCCATTAGCTTGTGGTCTATATAAAGTAACTTTTTTCAGCACCTTGCAGTTTCCTGGAGCCAAAACCAATAATCCTTTCCTTTCCCTCTACAACTTGAGTTAGTACTGCTCCTAATCCAACACCACTCGCATCAGTTGTTAGGTAAGTTTTCCCATTAATTTCAAAATGCCCCAATAAAGGAGCTTTCATGATACAATCCTTAACTTGTTCAAATGCACTCTCACACCTCTCGTTCCATTCAAATGTTACATCCTTCTTCATTTGTAACCTCAAAGGTTCTACAATTTCAGTAAGGTTCTTTACGAACTTCGAACAATACTCGGCTAACCCAAGGAAAGACTTTAACTGATCCTTCTAAAGATGCATTATCTAGTGAGCAAAATGATAATTGGTCAGACCCTGATATAAAAGCTGTGGGGTATGGAGGTAAGAAAATTGACATACTTGCAATGAAGTGGATGAATATTTCATTTATGAAATAAGTAGTCTATGGACGAGTCTATCTAACCAATTATGGATCTAACCTTTTAGGTTGGCGCCACCAGAAAGATCTTGGGATAAAATTAGATCCAAATGCAAAAAATCCCATCCTCGTCGCCAAATATGTAAAAATCACACCTCCAGATTGATTAATAGTAGTTTATTCTGGATAAAGGGAAATCCTCAGCACAGCAGTTTCTTCTTCAGTTCTGACAACAGTAATGTCCTTACAGAATCTTTGAGAAAATACATTCTGTACTCTGTCTGGACATTCCAATTCATAAGTCAGTCAGTGCATCCTGTAATCATAACATTCTGTTGTTACATTAACCCTACATTATTCATATGCTGAGGTGCATGATATCAATAGAACTTTTGCTGAAGTTAAAGCTTTTTTCGATCTGAGGGGGTTGCAGAATCAATCATTCAGAGTTTCATTGAACACTCCTGACAGCGCACTATCCATTGAAGTACGGCCACAGGCCCAGGCTTCGTACCTGATTAGATAGCGAGGTATTTTTATATCTCATGATTTTTCTGGCCTATATCAAGTCAACTCAATTTACCTCCTTTATCTAAAGCAAAAAATCTACTAAATCACAGTTATGTAAAAATGTGACTTGTGCTGCTGCAAAGTGGACAACCTTTTGCGAAGGTTGAATGATCATCTTTCTCACTGCTGCATTTGTATGTAACACTGCCACTCATTCAGCAACATCTTTGCGGAGACTGTTAGCATGTGAAAAAATGTCAAAATAATAAAGTATCAGAAAATATACTGCATTACACTGCAGCCCTTTTTTGCTGCATAATTTAGTCAACACTGCAGCATCATTTTGTCCTCCTTTGCTGCATAATTCCAGTGGCATCAATGCAGTCAGCACATGTTAAAAGTGCTTGTAAATGCAGCTGAGAGACTGTGAAGTTTGCAAGCTTAGTTTGGTGTGCGTGCAAAAAAATCCTCCATTGCCGATCCTTGGTGAGTTGTAGCTACTACTGCTGAAACAAGGCCAATGACGGTACCTGTGGGTGAGACAGACTAGCCTCAAGGGCAGGGCCGCCCTTAGCACTGGTGGTGCCCTGTACATTATTGTTTGTTAATGCCCCCAATGACCGCCTATGCCACGGATTCCCTCACTAGCACCCTTTAACAGCGCCCCTCAAGTCTCCAAAACCCCACTCCCTCAGATACATTTCATTTGATGTACAGCGCCACTCTTACCATTGTAGGGTGTCAGAGCACTTTACATCACACACATTACACAGAGATGATTAATATGTGTGTAAATCACTGTATAGAAAATGTTACATAAGACTAAGGACTACAAGGTGTAGGAGTCACATGACACCCATACTAGTAGCCAGTATAGTTTAATAATGATTTATCTGGAGAAACACTACTCAGAAATGAAAACGTAATACCATGGTTGAGGTTCTCTTTAATAATCAGAATTGATTTTGATCCAAATGAACACTTTTGCAACATTGGTATAATCAAAGACTGGGGGAAAAAACATAACACTCTAATGTATACCTTGCAGTTTGTGCAAACACGACGCCCCCACCCAAAGTCAGTCCCACCCTCGCAGCTCCACCATTAAGTGAGGTGCCCCTGCCCCTGCACTCTTGAGTGTTGGTGATCGAGGCCCTCCTCCACCCGCAGGTTTCCCTGCGCCTCATCCCTGGTGGTCCAGTGGACCTCTGTCTCTTTTCTTTCTTTCTTTCTGCTCCTTCACTCGTTTTTCTCTACTTCTATCTTTCACCTTTCTGCACCTCTGCTCTTTTGCGCCTTATTTCTGCCCATTTTCCCTTTCTCTCCCTCTGCTCCTTTCACTCGTTTTCACTCGTGTTTCTACCCTTTCTATCTTTCACCTTTCTGCACCTCTGCTCTTTTGCGCCTTATTTCTGCCCATTTTCCCTTTCTCTCCCTCTGCTCCTTCACTCGTTTTCACTCGTTTTTTTACCCTTTCTATCTTTCACCTTTCTGCTCTTTTCTGCATCTCTGCTCTTTTGTGCCTTATTTCTGCTTATTTTCCCTTTTTTCTTTATCCCTTCTTTCCTCCCTTTAACTTTCCCCGCCGCTGCTGACCCGCGGCCCCTCCCCCCCCGCGCGACCGGCCCAATCCAGCTCCCCTCCCCGCTCCCGCCTCCCAGCTGTCCAGCCCTCCCCGACCCCTACTTAATGGTGGCCACTGCGCTGCCGCGCAGCGGCCGCGGGCTGCGGGCGCGCCGCTGGTGCACCGAAGGCGCGTCAAAGGCAAGCACATCTGCGCCCGTCCCCGACCTGTCCGCGACCAGCACCCGGAACCCTGGACCTCCGCCCGCCAACGCTACGACCCAGCAGCACTCCACGCACTCAACCCAGGCTGCAACAACAACTGCAAGCTAGCATCACCAGCCGACACCCATGGACCCTTCAGCTGTCACCGCTGCCGGCACACCTGCAGCACCGCCAAGAACACGGATCCAGCACAACCCATCCACAAGAACACAACCGAACCGAAGACCCTGCAATGCATCCTCCTTAACGTCCGATCCCTCCACAAACACGCCACAGAAATCTGGGACCTCCTCGACAGCACCACCCCAGATGTAGCATTCTTCACCGAAACCTGGACCAACACCACCTCGGACCGGACATCGCCATCGCCATCCCCCAAGGATACAAGATCTCCAGGAAGGACCGTCCCACCCACCCAGAAGGAGGAATCGCCATCGTCCACAAATCCAGCCTCCGCCTGAGCACACTCCCTGACGAGTCCACAAAACTGATGGAATACCTTCACTTCAAGATACTGGCCAGCCCCACCGACGCCCTCCGAGGAACGCTCATCTACCGACCCCCTGGACCCCGCGGACCCTTCGCCAACTCCATCACGGACATTATCTCCCCGGAGGCCATAGCATCCACCAACTACACCCTGCTGGGAGACCTCAACTTCCACCTCGATAATCAACTGGACCCCAACACCACATACCTCCTGGACAACCTCCACAACATTGGACTCCGCCAGATCGTGACTGAGCCCACGCACTCAGCAGGACACACCCTCGACCCCCTCTTCGCTACAGGAAACTCAATCACCTTCAGCCACACTACCGAACTCCCATGGACCGACCATTGTTGCGTCCACTTCACCTTCAGAACACCCACCATCCACAGACACCAGCACCTGCTTCCACAAAGAAACTGGACCAAAATCACCGATGACCAGCTCATCTCCTCACTCAACAACTCCACCCCAACCATCGCGGAAACGACGACCCCAACACCGCAGCCCGAACCCTGCATAGATGGATCTCGGACAGCACCAACACCATAGCCCCCCTCAAGAAAAACAACAATACCTGTGCCAAGAAAGCCAGATGGTTTACCACCGAACTTCGAGAGTCCAGGCGCACATGCCGCCGCCTCGAAAAGACCTGGAGAAACACCAAATCCACAGAAGCCCACAACAACTTCAGAGCCGCCACCAACGCCCACCATCAACTCATCAGAGAAAAGAGGAAAAAAGCGATTGAAGACAGAATCTCCACCCACGCACACAACAGCAAGGATCTCTTCAGCATCATCAAGGAGTTCGCCCAACCCACCAGCGAGTCTACCGACATCCCTCCCTCACAAGACCTCTGCGACAAACTCAGCATCTTTTTCCACCACAAAATCAAGAGCATCTACGACAACTTCGACGAAGACAACCAACACACTGAACCCTCACCAACCACCCCGACACCCGGAAACCAGCGATTGATGACTGGACAGCACTCACCACCGAAGACACACTGAAGACAATGAAGTCAATCCACTCAGGGGCCCCTACGGACCCCTGCCCCCACCACATCTGCAACAGAGCCACCATAACCATCGCACCCATGCTCTGCCACACCATCAACCGCTCCCTGGCGACCGCCTAGTTCCCCGACGACTGGAAACACGCCGAGGTCAACCCCCTCCTGAAGAAACCCTCAGCGGACCCCACCGACCTCAAAAACTACAGACCCATCTTTCTGCTCCCGTTCCCAGCGAAAGTCATCGAGAAAGCCATCAACAGCCAACTCGCCACATTCATTGAAGAACACAACATCCTCGACTCCTCCCAATCCGGCTTCAGAAAAAACCACAGTACGGAAACCGCCCTCCTCGCCGCAACAGACGACATCCGCACCCTACTGGACAAAGGAGAAACAGTAGCCCTCATCCTCCTCGACCTATCAGCGGCGTTCGACACAGTCTCCCACCGCAACCTAATACGCAGACTCTACGATGCAGGAATCCAGGACAAGGCCCTCGACTGGATCTGCTCCTTCCTCTCCGGCAGGACACAGTGGGTCAGACTCCCCCCTTTCCTCTCGGACCCCACACCGATCACCTGCGGAGTCCCCCAGGGCTCCTCCCTCAGCCCGACGCTCTTCAACGTCTACATGGCTCCACTTGCCCCCATCGTCAGAACCTACGGACTCAACATTGTGTCATACGCAGACGACACCCAGCTCATCCTCTCCCTATCCAACGAGCCCAACAACGCCAGACGCAACTTTTGAGAAGGCATGGAAGCCGTCGCCAAATGGATGTTAAACAGCTGCCTACAACTAAACACCAACAAAGCAGAAGTACTCATCATGGGCCCAAACCTGATGCGACACCTGGAGCGACACCTGGTGGCCCACCGCCCTCGGAAACCCGCCAACCCCCTCAGACCACGCACGCAACCTGGGTATTATCCTGGACTCCGGTCTCAAAATGAACCGCCAGATCAACACTGTCTCATCTTCCTGCTTCCACACCCTCCGCCTCCTTCGTAAGACCTTCAAATAGATCCCCCTCGGACACCGAAAGACAGTCACTCACGCCCTGGTCACCAGCAGACTCGACTACGGCAACGCACTCTACGCCGGAATAAACAAAAACCTCATCCGCAAGCTACAGAACATCCAGAACGCCGCCGCAAGACTGGTCCTCAACCTGCCAAAACACTGCCACATCTCCCAGCACCTGTGCACACTCCACTGGCTGCCAGTCGAGGCGAGAATCACCTTTAAGATGCTCACCCACGCACACAAGGCCCTCCACGGCACTGGACCAGCATACCTGAACAGCCGACTCAAATTCCACGCACCCCAAAGGACCCTACGATCAGCCCAGCTCTCCTACGCCGAGGTCCCCCGCACCAGAAAGACCAGATCGGGAGGCCGCTCCTTCTCCTTCCTCGCGGCCAAAGCATGGAACGCCCTTCCTCTCCACCTCAGACAGACAACGTCGCTCCCCATCTTCGCAAGAAACCTCAAAACCTGGCTCTTCGACTGACCCCCTCCTTGATGGAATGGAACCTGCACCCCCCCCCCCACCCCTAGCGCCTTGAGACCCTGATTGATTGATTGATTGACACTTTCCACTGCTAGGGTCCACCTGCTGGTGCTAAGACACCGAGGCTTCCATGGTCTTGCATAGAAATGTGCTCACTCAGGAGAGTGGTCTGGTGGACTGGTCATGAAGGCTGAACCTGGTTCTCCAGTTCCAAAATTGACAGCTCTGACCATAGTGCCACATCCTCTCCCCTACTGAACGCCACACTGCCCCATGAGTAAAACACACCCTGCCTTCAACTACAACCCTATTGTGCCCACTATAAAATCATGGATGCAACTCAATTCAAATTATGCACTAGACAAGAGCAATATGCTGCCTAAAAAATGTAACAAAATCCTAGAAAATGCAAGATTAAGTAAAGCTGTGAAATGTAAGCAGGAACAACATGGTTACCTTAATGCTTTACCACTCACCATTCATAAATCAGTGAGCGATTTTGCTTGAAAAGTTAAGGCCATGACTAGAGGGCACGGAATGGACCCGTTTCAATGTCCGTTGCTTATATCTTTACAGAACGTAAACAGTATGGTTTAAAAAGACAACATCTGTGAACACAGAGCCGCAGTACACATTTGGTTTCCAACCCACCCATCAATTATGCATTGCAGTACATCCAGGATTGGTGCACTTCCCCACCCAGAGAAAACAATGCCGTTCAAAGAAAGACAAAAAAACAAAAGTAGCGCTTCACTGGCAAAATCTGAAAAGTGGCGCTAATGTGTTTGGGAGGGAATAAAACCAATCTGGCCGCTTTTCGACTACTCTGTCTTGCTTTATTTATTTTTCATATTTTGAACCTTTCATTCCTGAGGCTGCACTTTGCAATATTAACATTTCTTAAAAAGACAACATTTCCAGCATAGGTGTTTTTTAGGTCTCGCCTGAGCCAGCGCATGCGCTACTCAGGTGAGACCTTGTTGTCTGTGTATATTGGTGGCCGATAGAAGCTTGTTCTTTGCAGACGGGCAAGAAAGTTGCTCAAAGTCGTCACTTAAGTATTCACGTTGCGACTTGAGACCTTTCTCAAACTCCTTACAATAACATGGAGCCTGTGGTTGCACAAAAGGGCATGAAAGCCCTGAACTCATTGCCGACCTTGCGTCCCTCAATCTAAGCCTAAAAAACTCTGGCCCTACACATACCGAAGGTCATCTATTGGATCCGATCTTTTCCAATATTCATAACTTGAACACCTTTCCGGCTCTGCCAATTCCCTGGTCAGATCATTTTCCTATCAAATTCTCATTTCAAACGCAACCCTCTAATAAGGATTTTTCAATGGCCCAAATCCCCACTGTTAGGTAATGGAAAAAACTTGATATCAACATTCCTAATACTTTACTAGAAGATACGATACCATGCACTAACTCAAGAGTGCAAAATCTATCAGCCTCCATCCAAACATGGCTTTTGGCAGCCATCGACTCGTGCCTGCCCAAAACCAAGTTAAAGGGTATAAATCAACGTTTACCTGCCCCATGGTTTAACGACTCCTTAAAGCTAGAAAAGACCAAATGTAAAAACGCTGAGCGTCAGTGGAGAAAGTCCTACTCCATGGAAGCCAAAAAAGAATATAAAAATCAATTAACACACTACCAAAAGCTGTGTGGTAGAGCCAAAGCCAAATTTGTCTACACTAAAATCACTGCAGCCTTAAATCCATCTAAAACTCTTTTCAAAACAGTTAAAGAGCTGGCCGGCTCAAATACCTCACCAACTCCACCTGATTTAAATAAAACACAATGCGATCAACTAGCTGCCTTTTTTGTAGAAAAAGTTGATAAAATTTACCAGGCCATCGAACTCAATCAGAATAAATACGACGAAGTTCACAGTGACATACGTAATTCCCCTTCTAACAGATCATGCATCCAAGAGGCCACTTTCGACACCAATATATGCAAAACTCCCACCCTCTCACTAAACACTTGGCCTATGCTTAATGTTGAAACTGTCACCGACCTCTTAAATACGATTAAATCGGGCTCACCGAAAGACCCTCTACCATGCCCCATTTTAAAATTACTCAGTAAAAAAGCCTTATCTACTATCACAGATCTTTTAAACAGCTCTTTGCGGTAAGAATATGTACCTCAGGATTGGAAACATGCAATGATTCATCCACTTCTGAAAAAAGCTGACGCAGACCCTAAGGTACCTTCGAATTTTCGGCCAATATCTCTCCTCCCTATTTTTGCCAAAATTCTGGAGAAACATGTCCATCGCTGTCTCACAGATTTCATAACCACACATGACCTGCTACCTCCCCATCAGTCTGGCTTCCGTGCTGGTTTCTCAACGGAGACCACCCTGCTAGGTGTGACAGAGAATATCCGTGCTATGATAGATAAGGGTGAAACAGTGGCACTGGTGCTTCTTGACCTCAGTGCCGCATTTGACACTGTGTCACATGCGGTACTAATAAAGACTCTTCACTCATTTGGCATCTGGGGTTCTGCCTTAAATTGGATTAAATCCCTACTCGAGAACAGAACATTTCAAGTCTTTTCCCAATCTGCTTGTTCTGAAACCCACACCTTCAACACGGAGTTCCACAAGGCTCAATTTTAAGTCCGCTACTTTTTAATTTATATATGAGCCCGCTCGCAAAAATAGTTGAGGAGACCGGCTTAATGATGTTTTCCTACGCTGATGATTCTCAGCTTCTCTTCTCGCTTCCATCATCAGGAAACAACAACCCCTCCACATTAAATTCAGTATTAGTGAAAATATCAGGGTGGATGCAAAAAAACTTCCTGAAACTAAACGGTGAAAAAACCGAACTTATCATTTTGGGAAAAAATAAAGAACTCTGGGGACCCCAGCACTGGCCCTCTGTAATGAGCTCTCCTCCAACTCCGACTAACCAGGCCCGAAACTTAGGCTTTATTGTCAATGACACACTCAGTATGCACCAGCAAGCTGTCAAAACATCAGCCACCTGCTTCGTCATCTTGAAGTGGTTAAAGAAAATCTGTTGGATGCTACCGGATCATACTAAAAAAACTGTCATTAACGCCTTAATAACATCTAGGTTAGACTACGCTAATGCGTTATATTTGGGGGCCAACAAAGCCACAGTCCGCAAACTGCAAACTGTGCAGAATGCAGCCGCGAGACTGTTAGGTAAAATTCCTATCCACGCGCCCACCACCAAACTCATGCGTGAGTTGCACTGGTTAAAAATAGAGAACAGAATCAAATTCAAATCATTATGCTTCATGCACAAGATCTCCACAAACAAAGCCCCTAAATACCTACAAAATCCGGTACAATGTTACCTTCCATCTAGGACGCTGAGATCTGCAACAGCTAATAAGTTTGTTGTTCCTAAAATAAAACTATCCCGCATGGGCGGCAAATCCTTCGCCTACCTTGGTCCCTCCTTGTGGAACTCCATGCCACAAGCTCTGCGCTCAGAGGCTAATTACATCAAATTCAGAAAGGCCTTAAAAACCTGGCTATTCAACATCTAAGTCAGTCGTCCGATTAACTAACACTGGATCACAGCGCCGGGAAACCCTTTGCTGGGTAGCTGTTTGCGCTATACAAGATAAATAAAATTTAAAAAAACCCCATCGAGAAAAAAACTTCTGTGAACCTTTGTGTTAGGAGCTTACGTGTTTATTTGAGGCCAGAGCTCACGGTCGCAAGGGAAGCCACAAGTGTCTGATTGAAGATTAGCTGACTTGTACAAAAGGTAACTGGCGAGCTCTTAAGAGCTTCTCAAGGCTGGAATGTTAGTACTCCATAAATCAGAATGAAAAACGTTGGTTTGGTTCTGCTGAATATTTCGGACATCCCAAGATCTGGTGGTCAGATGAAAATAAATATATAATTTGTGTTTAACCCAACACCAGTGCGATCCCGCTGCACGACCGCCCTGATGGATATTCTAGTTCACATGTTACATATGCTTTTTTTCTCCCCAGTTATGTTACGTCCTTCGCATTTATACGGCTATAATTGCCATTGCTATGGCTTTGCAGTGCTCTCCACACAAACATACGTTTATAGCCGTACTGAATCCAGTCTAGGGTTGCACTACTTCTTACAAATAAAATCCACTGCTTGCTCCTACTCTCTATAAATCTGATGCCCTATGCACTCAGGGTCATATTATCAAGACGGGCGAAATAATTATCGCCACTTTATCGGCAGGAAACTGCTGCTAAAGTGGCGAAAATGGGCTTGATAATATACTGTATACAATTCCAATAGACACCCAGGTTAGACATCTAACCTGGGCTTCTATGGAAATTCCTTAAGGCATGTTAAGCCCCTTATCGCCACTTTAGCGGCAGTTTCATGCTGATAAAGCGGCGATAATTTTAACGCCACTCTTGATAATATGCCCCTATGTCTTTCTGCTCGGTTCCTGGTTTACTGGAGGATGAGTCATGGTAGTCTGGTATCGTCTTAGCACTTCTCTAGTTTCTTTGCGAACAGTGTGTCTGTTTAGTGTGATACTTTGTGTTGATTCCCCGTGTGTAAATGGTGGATATTGGTGTGACCCTATTACACACCATCTTATCGATAATTCTTTTGAATGAGTGACCTGTATGATTTTGTTGCTTCTCTCGAAACAGGTACCATTCGTTTTTAGGTTTCGCTGGGGAACGGAGCGTAAGCTCCGCCTCCAGAGAAATCTGTAGTTTCTAGTATGGGTGCCTTGAATACGCCCTCTGTCCCATTGGCTAGCTCCATAAATGGAGGCTAGCCATTGGAACAGAGAGGCGTCCGTCATGGCTGGACCAGATTCGGGGGCGTTCCCGAGAATTTTTGGCTTTTGGCTACGTCAGCCAAAAGCCGGGAACGCCCCCGAATCTGGTCCGGCTGGGCCGTGCTTGCTGCTGTCCTGCCTTGTGTCCCTCCTCCCGCCGTCTCCCCTCCCTGTCCTGTGCACGTTTCGCGCCTCCCTCCCGACGTCCGTGTCCTTTCCCGCCTGTGTCCTCTCCCGCTGTCCGTGTCCTCTCCCGCCCCCCCCCCCGTGTCCTCACAAATTAAGGCCCACCTGTATTAAGTCATAGGACTCTAGTATTTCGTGACACCAGCACGTTCTCAGCAGTACTCCGCATTCTTCAGAGCTGTTTCTGGGCGCATATTGTTACTAATACTATGTGGTATCCCGTAGCGTCCTCTGGTACTCCAGGTACTCAGTGGTACACGAAGAATCGAGTGGGGGGGAGAAGGAAAGCGTCGCGCAGAATGAGTGAGCGCCGAAGCTCTCGGCCTCGGCTTCAGTGAGCATGAGATCGGCGCGGTTCTAACTGCGCTCCTGCATGGTGCCTCGTGCCAGTCAGCGCTACTTCCTGGTCCTTAGTGGCGCTCTGCTTGCACGGCGGCATTACTCGCCATGCGTGCACTCTGTGATACTGCCGAGACACTCCGCGGCCCGAACCTCTGGTACTCTAGCGATACTTTCTCGTACTCTGCAATACTGAGACAATCCTCCGTTCTTTGGAATTGACTTTGGTTTTTACAGTACTGTGGTGTACTCCCTGGTACCCGTTGCCTACTTGTAATACTCCATGGCAGTGCTCAGTTTGCTGAAATTAAGAAATAAATAAAAAAAGAAGTGAAGGGGGCGGGGCACAGTCGGGTGCCGGGGTTGCTGAATACAAATACCCAGTTCCGTGTCACTCCCTCCTCCCGCCGTCCCCCCTCCCCCCTCCCCTCGCTGTCCTGTGCACGTTTCCCGCCTCCCTCCCGCCCCCTCGTCCTCTCCCGCCCCCCTCGTCCTCTCCCGCCCCCCCCCCCGTGTCCTGGACACCCTCCCAAAAAAAAAAAAAAAGATAAGTCACCGTCAGAGTGAAGCGCGAGGGGATCTGATGGAAGTGCTTTTAACAAATCACAGCTGTGCGAACGGTGAGTTGTATGCACTTTTTTTGGGGGTGCGGTATGGGTTGAACCCGGAATGATGCACTAAATAGGGGTAAGTAGTGGAGGGGGTGAGCACTAGAACCGGAAGCACAGGTTTTGTGGAACGAAAAGTCTGCCTCGTTGGGTATGTGGGATAAGTACAGGCAAGGCGAATCACCGGGAATTAGGTCCCACTATCCCCCGCAAACGTCTGCGTTGTTTAGGGGACAGTGCGAGTACAGACACTGGGGCAGGTGTTGGAAGAAGGAAATAAGCCTGGTTCCGGGAAGAGCTTTGGGTAAGACCCACCTGTGCGAGGGGGCAGGTTATGAGAGCAAGGCATCTTATGTGTAGGTACTGTTCGTGGGGGGTGGTTAGTTGTGGCGCTCCCGCCTGTCACGCATTACCTCTGCGTGTTTCCTGGGCTGTGAGTTGTTCTCTGCCTCAACATTGCTTGTCCATGGGGCATCTGCTGGCCGCACCGTCCGTTCTCGGAGGGCGCGGGAGTCTGCGTGCTACAAATTGTTTGTGTCCTGTTTCTCAATGTTCCAATCCAAATCATTGCCTTTTTAGAATACTACACCCCGCCCCCTTTCAACGCTCTCACACTTATTGTAGAGTTGGAAGGAATGTATCGGTAGTACAGTAGGTGCAGTGGCACCGGCGAACGCCAAGAGGGCCCATTACAGCCCAGACACGGGGGCGTACCTTCCACGGGTGCCGTACCTACCAGGGGTCCCAGAGACCCACTGAACCCCGGTTATTGCTCCCATGTTATAACCCAGACTGCAGCCATGGGTAGGCTGACCACCAGGCGTCCCGGATTTGCCCGGACAGTCCCGTTTTTTTCGCCAGCTGTCCTGGCAGATTTCAAGAAATTAAGTTCAGTCCCAGTTTGTAGAGAGGGTCGGCTGAAGTGGGAGGTATATTTTTGTTTTTCAAAGCAGGGATGGTTAGCCGCTGTTATAAAAAAGTAATTTAATTAACAGGCCTGCTACTGGCTTTACAAATTGCATTTTATGTGTGTTCTTACTGCCTCTTCTGTAATTTTCTGCTAAGGGGCACTGTCACTGTGTGCCCGGGTTGAAGTAAAAGTGTAAACCACCTATTTTTGGAAAATGTCCCGGTTTTTGGCTTTAAAAATCTGGTCACCCTAGCCAGGGGCCCATTTCTTTCCTTGCTCCAAGGCGCACAATACACAAACTATACATTTCTGCCCAGATATAGCTGTTTTTGCATGCAAACTTGGGACACACGGTCCACTTCCCTTTCTTGCATTAAGGCCCATGGCACCTTTGGTACGAACCTGGGGTGGGAACGTGCGTCTCTCCCTCTGGAGTTAACTATGTGCATGGACTGGAGTGACCGTCGGTACTTGAGTACATTTGGGGCGTTGCCAGAAGCTCTGGGTGACGAGTGGTGTGTTTGTGTGTGCTCTTCTGATGGCCAGGGTGGTGTTTGAGTTCCCTGCTGTGGTATTTGATGACTTCCGGCCATGTCTCCACCTCTTGCGCCCCTCTTTGTTTAGAGCCATCCAGATGTTTGCCCGTGAAGGCCCCGGTGCTGGGGGCGAGGGAGGGGTTTCTATTATAATGTAGAATTGGGAGGGAAGCGGTCATCACAAAAGAGCCAGAGGGCACGCGGAAGACCCGATAGGTGGTTGGGTCAGAATGGCCGACTGCATACCTCGTTCGCAAATTAAGAGGTGCAGTCAATGGAACGAATACGTGTAGGGAGGGTGGGGAGCTGCCAACTCCCTCCAGGTGTACCTGACTGGGGCTTCGAGAACTGAGGTTTGGCCCTGGAGAGGGGAGTCTCCAGCAGCCCGAGTAACTTCACTAGGGGCGAGGGTGGAGGCAAACGGGTTTTCCCCTGGTACAAAAGGATGTGTGGAAGCAGGGGCGGGCTCTTGTTATGCACGCCCATCGAGAGATGGGGCGAGAAAAGCCATTTAGAGCGCCCGGTGCGTTGGCCCCTGCAGCGCGCACCGGGCCTGCTTGTTCAGCTGAGGGCTAGGTCTGCGCGACTTTGCCTTCTTCTACGTGACGTCTGTGATTCCTGCAGCTTGGGGCGGGGACTTTTTCTCACACACAATTAGGTTTGTTCGACAATAAGTACCCTTCACCGGGTGGTGATTGTTTTAGCTCACTGGCTTGTGGCGGGTGTGCCTGGCTCAGGGCTCATCGCCCTCCGGTGTGTGCGTTGCAGTGCGTGGTCTTATCACAGAGCTGTGACTTTGTTCTAGCTCGGGTACCTTTGTTCTAGCTCGGGTACCTTTGTTCTAGCTCGGGTACCTTTGTTCCAGCTCGGGTACCTTTGTTCTAGCTCGGGTACCTTTGTTCTAGCTCGGGTACCTTTGTTCCAGCTCGGGTACCTTTGTTCTAGCTCGGGTACCTTTGTTCCAGCTCGGGTACCTTTGTTCTAGCTCGGGTACCTTTGTTCTAGCTCGGGTACCTTTGTTCTAGCTCGGGTACCTTTGTTCCAGCTCGGGTACCTTTGTTCTAGCTCGGGTACCTTTGTTCCAGCAGGGGTACCTTTGTTCTAGCTCGGGTACCTTTGTTCCAGCTCGGGTACCTTTGTTCTAGCTCGGGTACCTTTGTTCCAGCTCGGGTACCTTTGTTCTAGCTCGGGTACCTTTGTTCCAGCTCGGGTACCTTTGTTCTAGCTCGGGTACCTTTGTTCTAGCTCGGGTACCTTGTTGTAGCTCGAGGGCTTATTTGACGGTTGCTTTGTGTGGCTCTGAGTAGAATATTGAACAGCAGTGTGGTATGTTCTGAGGCACTGAATCCGTCGGGATTGAATGTCAGTGGGCAGAGATGGAGTGGCTGCATTATTGGTGCACGTGCCCAGCATCATTAGCAGAGTGCACCACCAGACCTTACTATTGAGGCCAGTGGCTATTGGTTCTCCTCCTGCCCGCTCAGCAGGGCCACCGTCGTCCCCCTGTTTCCTTGGCTCTTTTCAGCTCTGACATATTTCAAGATTCAATCATATCACCAGTTCTCCCAAATCTCTAGTTCACAACCGACTGGACCTCACGGAGTTCTTCAACGGTACCTGCTGCAAGGACGCATGCATAATTCAGATGGTGACATAGGGTGGATATGGACTTCTCGGGGCCTGACCATTTCCTCCGAGCTGTCAGTCGGTGGATTCAGACCAACTTAACTCCTCCAAAACGTGCATCCCAACCACTAGAGAACAGGAGAATTACAAACCAAACATAACCTGGCATCAGGGGTTTGACCCACTGCCATCAGTATGAACTTAAGTACGAAATCTGGGAGTAATTATGGACTCCAGTCTTTCCCTGATCTCTGAAGTGAATAAAACCCCCAAAAAGTCTTTCTAAGTGGCATCTATTGTTTGATAGGTTATCCCTTCCTTAAGTTTCTGACAAGTTATAGCCCACCATCACCCTTGTTGTGTCGATGCAAATGGTCTCCAGGGAGCAGCACCCCCTCCCAGCTCTGACAACTGCAAAGGATCTGGCCTTTGGATGCAGGCCAGCTCCTGGTGCATTGGAATGCTTCACACCAGTCCTTCAAGCGCTTCTCTAACTCCTAATGGCCAAAGGCCTTCAAGGCACTCTGCATTGTTTACAGATCCACCCAAACTGCGGGCTTATGCTCCATACAAGCACATTTCTTAAGCATCTTGCATGAAATTACTCGGCTACATTTTGTTTGTGTTCAGTAGCAAGAACATAATGTTTGTTCTTGTTCCAAAGCAGCCGCTCAGTGAAAGGATGGCGGTTTTATTGATTTTAACCACGTGGCAATAGTTATAGCCTTGTATTTGTCCTCCGTGCGCCCTGGTTAGGGGCTGTGATCTAGTTCTAACTCCGAGTTGGCAGTGTTGCAACCCAGGCAATAGATGCGTTCTCTACCTTGAGCAGCAGCTTTGCAAAAGGCGAGGATCTGTTCCGCTGCAAGATTAGAAAAGTACTATTGATGTGAGACTACTGAATCGATCGCTCTTAGGAATGTTGGATGCATGCCGCTTACATTTATACATGTGCCTATGAGCATTTCTGTCTACTAGATACACACATGCCTACCAAATGACACAGCTTTAGGCGTCAAGTTTTTTCTTTTCAACTCTTTAACATAAGACTTGGGCATTTACATTTGCCAGTCATCCTGCAGGCCATATTGTAGGAATATGACAAGGCCCTAACATTTACATAGAACTCAAGAACTCATGATCATTTCTCTTATGTTAGTGATTTTATAAAGTGCAACATATACCCCAGATGCCCGGACAATAGAAGAACTAACAAAATGTGCTGCTGCTTGAGAGAGAGAGCCCGAACCTCCTGATGACCAGGTGCCATGGGATTAAACGCATAGTTTTCATCATTGCTGGCCCCAAGGCAGACTTTGAGCATGAAGGGTATGCTTGTGTCTTGCTCTTGCTGATACCAGTATACAGTAAGCAATTGCAAAGACACTTCTCCATAGGATGCAGACCCATTAATAGTTTGAGGAGTTTGGAGGCTAGTCATCCTTGGACTTGACTATCCAAACATCATATTGTTGTTAGCATCTCTTCTTAACGATACACACGAGGTAGACGTCATGTAAAGGGTGAGCTCCGGGTTCTTTTTAAGAAAGCATTTGATTCCTCTTTGTATTGCATTGGTCGTGGATAATACCTGCTGCATGTGCTTTCCTGTGGTTTCTCTTATTGCTGCTCTCCTGTTCAATATGTTCCAGCCTAACATCAAGTACCAAAGCCACTTTTTCCCAGGACAGTGGCACTCCCTGCAGCTTAAAAGTCCCAAATTCAACAGGCCAGATCAATGAAGAGGGAGCTTGGATGATTTATTAGGGCTGATGCTAATATATGCGACATTAAGATATTTCTTTCTTATTTTCTACACAGTTTCTTCTTTCTTCTTTATTTCTATATCGCTTTAACTGCTGCTCTTCTCTTTGCCGTTATTCCAAAATACTTGACTGTGCCTCTTAAAAGTGTTCAAATCTTATGGATGCATCTCGTTACATATGGTACCCACAATCACTTCAAGTACGTATGTTGTGATCGGTAGTCTCTGTCACCTGCTATACATTCCACCATACAGTTTATGATTCTTTTTGGTATTTGTATTCATCCATTTACACCCTTTTACGTTAAAATAGCTATAGCTTTACTGTATAGTTGCTATAAAAGCTTATAATATGGTATAGTGTGCACTTAAAAAAAAATCACTCCACTGCAAACAAAAAAGCATGAATAAAAAACATTGCCATTTACAATGCCAGTAGCTCCAACTCCAACAAATGTGAGACCTATTGCAATGTAAATAACAATGCCATTTATTTATAAGTAAAAAAAAAAAAGAAATGTCATGAGCAATGCCAATAGCTCTAACTTTTCCAAAGGCGAAACCATTGCATTGTAAATGCTTGTTGTTATTGGGGTTCATCCTGGTGCCAACTGCATGGCTTGTGTGCTGAGTTGCAAAGGTGCTGTGAACTGTCCAATGTTTTCTGTTGTGTTTGTGATCAATGGTTGTGTGACAGGGTTGTACTGTTGGGGAGCATCGGTTTACCAGCTGTATGTCTGATGCATGTTTAACAGTTGCTGACAGCCTCTCTCAAAGACGTCCAACAACTCCTAAACTGCTACCATTTCACTAGATGCCCCGTAGTCATTTGTAGGATGTCTCTTTTGGGTATCTGACTGGTAAGAGAGAAGGCAGAGGTAGAAGCCAGGATATAGGTGATGGTTTAAGAAATCTGGACCTGCAAGAGTAGGATATATGTTCCATTGAGCCCTCGGCAGAGAAGGGACCACTTCCTCACACCCTCTGCACAATGTCGGTCCATTAATGCACGACTCGTAGACTAGACATTTTGTGTTGCACAGCTGATGCAGGAGTAGGCATGGAAGAAAAAATGAGTGGACTGGTTATTTCCTTGTTTTGTGGATTCTGAGAGGGGTGCACTTGGTCGTTGCTGTTGTTCCACCAAGGATATTGTGCTAGATAACTAAATACTTATAAGGCCCCAAAAGCGAGACCTATTGGCTATGCCAATGCTTGTCTTTTTTGGATCCATTTCACAGGGGAACAAATAAACAAAAGAAAGAAAGAGAGGGTACGAAGAGTTTCATGAATGTCATGGTTTTCAGTAAGACAGGAAGCGCTAGACAGAAAGAGAGGGAATACGAGTAATAAAGAGGAGGGGCGGGTGTCAGCGGCAGAGCAGAACTGGACACTGTCCTTGTCGTCTCTGGGCAAGAAGGAAAAGGCAGAGGGGCATATTTACGAGAACTGGGGCATCTCTGCATATCAGCCAGGATGCGCAGAATAGATACGACATGCAATTCTCCCCAAGTGCCACCATGGATGAGTTGCATTTACAATGCAGCGCATCGTGGCGCAAGGATAGGCAGATGCGTGTCGCATCTTGTGGCGTAAGAGCGGCGCATTGCTGGAGTCGTGTCGCAAGCTAGACGCAACTCCAGCAATGCTTAGGGGCCGCCCATACTTAACGTGGTGCGTCACTCCTTACGCCTGCTTCGAGCAGGCGTAAGGGTTTGACGCAGGGGCATCATAAAACTGACCCTGTGAAATCTTGTAGATTTTCACTGCGTCACTTTTATGAGTCTTTCCTGTGACGGAACACCCACCCTGCGATGGAACGCCCACATGAAACCTCACGCAGGTTTCTTGTGGTACACTGCTTAGATGCGTCATGTTGTAAAGAAGTTGCAGCGTGGAGCATGGTTTACGCTGCTGCTGCGGATCTATGACATAATATCAACAGACAGAATATAGACATACAAAAATATCGACACAAAAATATCGATATCAAAAATATCAGAGTTCTATCTACATAAAGGTAAGTACAAAAATATCGAAAATAAAATATCGTAGTACAAAAATATCGAAGTTAAAAATATCGTTTTTTAAAATGTATTAATAATAATGTAAAAATAATTTAAAAATACAAATAATTTAACAAATTATAAATATAAACATTAAAACATATTTAAAAATAATAACTAATACATATACATTTAAAATACATTAAAAACTCTACATATGAATTAATATATATACTTACTCCACATATTGCAACAGTAGGAAAAGCGTTGGATAGCGTAGGGGTAAAAATTACTATTCCCACTCCAGAGGGTGCAACAGTAGGGAAAGCGTTGGATAGCGTAGGGGTTAAAATTACTATTCCCACTCCAGTAGGTGCAACAGTAGGGAAAGCGTTGGATAGCGTAGGGGTAAAAATTACTATTCCCACTCCAGAGGGTGCAACAGTAGGGAAAGCGTTGGATAGCATAGAGGTAAAAATTACTATTCCCTCTCCAGAGAGTGCAACAGTAGGGAAAGCATTGGATAGCGTAGGGGTAAAAAGTTACTATTCCCACTCCAGAGAGTGCAACAGTAGGGAAAGCGTTGGATAGCGTAGGGGTAAAAATTTCTATTCCCACTCCAAAGGGTGCAACAGTAGGGAAAGCGTTGGATAGCGTAGGGGTCAAAATTACTATTCCCACTCCAGAGGGTGCAACAGTAGGGAAAGCGTTGGATAGCGTAGGGGTAAAAATTACTATTCCCACTCCAGAGGGTGCAACAGTAGAGAAAGCGTTGGATAGCATGAGGATGAAAAATACTTCCCACACTACTCCCCCTTTAACACACAACACACTACACATACAAAAATACAATTAATATAAATATCAATTAATCAATTAATAACAATTAATATTATTACATTGATGTAATTATAAATTAACTAATTAACACATATTAATTACCAATTAATAAATAATTACCAATTAATAATTAGTTAACAAGATATTTACAAAAATAAACAATATTTATTAATAAATTATTTAGAATTAATATTATGAAATAAAAAGAAATGACCAATTCATTAATTAACAATTAATTAATATACCAATAAATAAATACAATCTATTTAATTAATTTAATTTAATTATGTCACACCCTATTCCCCTATAAACACACAACCCACTACACATACATAAATCACATAAAAAATGTAATTGTCATTTTATCAATTAATAATAATTAATTACCAATTATTTATTAATTAACAATAACAAAAAATAATAAATATCACTACATTAACTCCAATTAATTTTATTAACTAAGTAATAATAATTAATTATCAATTCATTATTAATTAATAATTATTCATTAATCAAATATATTAAGAAAATATTAATTAATTAATTATAATTAAATTACTTCCCACCCTATTCCCCTATAAACCCACAACCCGCTCTGATACTAAAACGCAAAATGTAAACAAAATTACTAATTTCAAACATACATTAAAAAATATGTTTAACAAACATAAAATACATATAAAAATACACACTAAACAAAATGTTGATATTAGTAATATCGATATATTTGATATCGATATCACTGACTTCGATATTACTTACCTTAATATTGATATTCTGTCTATTGATATTATTGCACATCGATATTCTATACCATCGAAATTAAAACATCGATATTATTGTATATCAATATTTTAATTTCGATATTTTGTCTCTCTACCGCTGCTGCGTCACAGAAGTGACGCAACTGTGGCGCAAATGTATCGCAAGGAGCTTATAAATCTTCCCCGGAGTGCTTCTCCTTCTCTGACCGCCCGTCCCACGAACACCGAGCCTTATCTGTAGGCCTTGGCTATTTCTGCCGTCCTGGGACACGTGTTTGAAATTAAGAAGTAGGGGAACGGAATCTATTGATTCAAAGAAGATGGGAACCTCGTGCCCTGCCGACCCAGCCCACTTCGACCACTGTTGAAGTGGGCGGGTTCCCCTAATAATTGCTATCTTAATCCTACGTTGAGCGACTCTGCAATCAAGCCTTCCCCCTTTCTAAAGATCCCCAGCTCCTGAAACACCTGAAGTATAAATATACCTTTGTGGTGGCTTTTGAGGTTCACCCAACTGAAGGAAGAGGATTGTTTCCTCCCATTTCATCCTGATATCCTACTAAAAGATTATGAGCGGTTAGGTTTACAAGAAGGAAAGGGGAGTGGTGAGAACTGGGGAACAGCTGGGATTTTCCATTTCAAGGATTTTTTGTCGTCTGGAGCTTCAGGTCACGAAGATCTTGGACACAAGGGCCCGATTCACAGGACTAATCTGAGGCAACATCCGGAACTGACCACTTTTGGTATTCAGGGAAGGCATTTAGTAGTAGTACAATTAGTTTACTTCTACTGAATGTCTTCTGTGAATACCAAAACTAGTAAGTTTAACCCAAAGTAATAAGTGCATGCTGTGAATAACAAAAGTAGTAAGTTTAGGATGTTGTCTCAGATTAGTTCTGTGAATCGGGCCCAATGTTTTTTCATATCTTCAATTAAATTTTTTTCCAGAAATCCCTCCCCCGGTGACTCCTCAGCCTCCTCCACCAGTCTAGCGCCTCCATCCGTGGGCAGGTTGGAGTTTGCAATAGTGTCCGATTCTCCTGAATCAATTGTATCCCAAGGAGGTATCTGCGGTTTTAGAGAGGACTGAGGTCCAGGGGGGGTCGGAGAGCGTCTCTACCGGGGGTCAACATAAACCAGGGCTCCTCGAAGCCACTGGGGGCCACTTCAAGACTTGCCTCAAAATGGATGCTGCATTCTGCGCCTTCTCAAATCCAAACGCTGCTTCGCGCCGCACCGGGTGTGTGCTCCAGATGTGATGACCCGGAGTGTGCTCCAGATGTGATGACCGGGTGTGTGCTCCAGATGTGATGACCGGGTGTGTGCTCCAGATGTGACGACCGGGTGTGTGCTCCAGATGTGACGACCGGGTGTGCTCCAGATGTGATGACCGGGTGTGTGCTCCAGATGTGACGACCGGGAGTGTGCTCCAGATGTGATGACCGGGTGTGTGCTCCAGATCTGTGACGACCGGGTGTGCTGCAGATGTGATGACCGGGTGTGTGCTCCAGATGTGATACTGTTAAAGGCGACTGGCTCGGGTGCGCTTTACTTGTCCGGTGCTGTTCATCTTTTGAGTCAGGTTTTTCAAGGCCTTGGCACAGACCGCCGGCCCCAGGGGCCCCTGACCCTTTGGGACCCTTTTTGGGTTTAGCACGCGGGGAGTTTGACGATACGTCAGAAGCCGCAGTTCGTTATTGCATCCCTGGTGCCAAATCCTTAATTTCACAGAAAAGGAAAACAGGGGAAGCCCCTTCCTATGACAGTGGGTCTATAGGATGCTACAGGTGAAGCGAGGGGAGGTGGCTATGACTGGCGAGTGGGGGCTGTAGGGACATTTCAGCAATTCTGGGAGGGGGAGGGGGAGCCGTGGGAGGGACCTACACCCGATGAATGATCCTGGCGGGGCGATACTTCTGCCTTCTTGTCGATTCCATCTTCCTCCGTGATCCAGGACTTTCTCTTTACTCCACAGAGACAAAGACTCATGCGTCTCACGTTCCCTTTACTCAAAAGCGCCCATCACAGGACCCTGTCTCCACCGTATGTGGTCTCGGATGTCGGATGTGTGCACTCCTTAAAATGTCAGCTCTTTTCACTTGGACCCCATCACCCCCTTGTAAATCCACCAGCTTGCCCCCATGACTCCTGTCATGAAACGTCTCGTCCACCTGTGTCGCCTCGCTCACCTCGTCCATTACCCCGTCAGGGTCCCATGCTACCCTCCTGGGCTCAGGCATCCAACCAATGTCGTCCTTTAAAATGCGGTTCTTTCTCTCATCAGTTCGAACGGTGCGCAGCGCTATCCTGAAGGCCCCAAGTGTGCAAATCATTTCCACCTCCCAATTCAGGTTCTTGCTCTCAGCTCACTGAATTGCACCTACACTCACTCTGTTGAATCTTTCCGCGACACCATTCCCTGCGGGGTGATATAGGGCAGTGCTGCAGGGCGTGAGGCCATTGCGTTTCAAACATGTCTTAAGCCTCTGACACAATTGTAGCCATTGCCAGTCGCGACTGACTTTGGTAGACCCTCCTTAAGACACATTTTATCCAAAATCCTGATGCCTGTTCCAGCGTCCAGACCACCCACCGCTTCCACCATTGGCCATTTTGAGAAATGATCGACTACAAGAATTATGTACGTCTGAGTTCCGCCATCATACATTGGTCCTCCCAAGGCGTTTCAGGGGCAGTGATGGAAACCAGAGGATGCCTACGGGTGACTTCACTCTTGTTGAAATGTATACAAGCTACACTACCCTCTCTATGGCCATCCCCAAGCCTGGCCACCAACACAACTCTTCTTATGGCTTTTGGTTTTTGCAATACCCAAAAGCCCTTCGAAGAATAAATCCACAACTTTAGCTGGTAGTTTTTCTGGTGGAACAATTTTGCCATTCCTCAACACAAAGTTATTCTCCATAGATAATTCATGTCTTAATTCCCAAAATGCTTTTAAATTAGTAGCCACAGTGTTTTTGTAGGCCCCCATCTGAAATTCTGGTCTTCACCCCCTCAACACTGAACCCTCCTCCTCTGCTTCCTGCCATACTTGAGCTGAAATCACCTCAGTCCCCTCTCCAACGGCTGCCACACTGCACGGTTCAACGCCATCCCCAGGCACACTGGTCCCTGGAAGAGGAAACCTACCTAGGACATCTGAAACTCTGTTCCTGGCTCCTGGTAAACACTGCACTCTGTACTTGTGATGTATCCGTGCCCACCTGGGACACGCATTCTACAGCCCCCTTGTGGGAAGGATCTTTGTGAGTGGCCTGTGATCGCTTCTCGGCAGCACGTGGCTTCCCCAAATATACGGTCTAAAGTGTTCCAACCCAACACACAGGCCAGAGCTTCTCGCTCAATCACTGACCATGGTTCCTCAGTGGGCGTCAGTGATCGCGCTCCGAACGCGACACGCGCTCTTGACTTTGGTCATTCATGGGTGTGAGCACCGCCCCTATACCTTTAGAGACAGCGCCTGTAGTAACCACAGACTTCAATGCAGGGTCAAACCCCTGTAGAGCATAACTGAACACATTTCTTATTTAAGTGAAGCAAACTCTTGTGTACATCATCTCATACAAACGTGTTCTTGCTTTGAAGGAGTTGCCAATGTTATGGATCTTACTTGAAAAATGTGGTATAAATTTGAGTAAAATTCAATTAAGTCTAAACACGCTCTGCCGTCATCCTTACATGGCACAGGTGACTTTTCTATTGCTTCGAGCAACCCCTTCTGAGGTTTAATGCCATCAACTGACACCTTGAGCCCCAGATAGCTTACACCCTGCCTAGTGAATTAAATCTTTTTTAAATTTGCAGTCAAACCTCTGGTGCTCAAAACAGCCATCACCTCCCTGACTGCCTTATCATGATCATCCTCGGTCCTCCCCATGAGTCTGTCATCTGGTAAGACGGGAGCATTCCCAAGGTTCTTAAACAGATCGGACATTAAACGCTGAAACATTGTTGCAGCTGTAGCCAAACCAAAAGGTACCCTACATATGAACCAAAACCCTCACATATCAACCAACACCCTCACACATCAACCAAAACCCTCATATATCAACCAAAACGCTCACATATCAACCAAAACCCTCACATATCAACCAAAACCCTCACATAGCAACCACAACTCTCACATTGAAACCAAAACCCTCACATATGAACCAAAACCCTCACATATCAACTAAAACCCTCACATATGAACCAAAACCCTCATATATGAACCAAAACCCTCATATATCAACCAAAACCCTCACATAGCAACCAAAACCCTCCCATATGAACCAAAACCCTCACATATCAACCAAAACCCTCACATATCAACCAAAACCCTCACACATCAACCAAAACCCACCCTCACATATCAACCAAAACCCTCACATATCAACCAAAACCCTCACATATCAACCAAAACCCTCATATATCAACCAAAACCCTCACATAGCAACCAAACCCCTCACATATGAACCAAAACCCTCACATATCAACTAAAACCCTCACATATGAACCAAAACCCTCATATATGAACCAAAACCCTCATATAACAACCAAAACCTTCATATATCAACCAAAACCCTCACATAGCAACCAAAACCCTCACATATGAACCAAAACCCTCACATATCAACTAAAACCCTCACATATGAACCAAAACCCTCACATATCTACCAAAACCCTCACATAGCAACCAAAACCCTCACATATGAACCAACACCCTCACATATCAACCAAAACCCTCACATAGCAACAAAAACCCTCACATAGCAACCAAAACTCTCACATAGCAACCAAAACCCTCACATAGCAACCAGAACCACATAGTAATCAAAAAGAGTCACAAATGTTGTTAAATTAGGACTTTCTTGTGCAAAGGAACGCAGTGGTGGGCTGCAGTAAGATCAATGGTCGTGAACCATCCCACTCCCTTGGTGATTGAAAGCATTTCTCTTATTTTAGGGAGTGGAAATTGAGTCAAAATAATGTTGCTATTAAGATCTCTTATTTACACACATAAACGGATTTTCCCATTCGCCCTCCGAGCCAACACCAATGGAGATACCCATTCAGATGCTTCCACTCTCTCTAATACACGCTCAGAACAAAATGGCATAGTATCAAGCCCCAGCGATAATTATCGCTGAGCGAGCTCAGTACGCTTTAAATTAGCACTGGTATTGCTGGAATATATTGCCAAGCTAGCGGTGTATTAGCACTGCTTAGCGCTATGGCGATAAATATTCCAGCAATAGCTGGGTTTTCCATGGAATATCGTTGGTTTTCCAGCGATGTTCCATGGAAAATGCGATAACTTGATGCTAAGGCCCTGTGGCCTTAGCCCCACAATCCACCTCCCATGTTAGGTATGCCTTAGTCAGGAATTTAACAGACGTTAAATTCCTGTGTTAAGGCATAGTTAACGTGATTTTAAATATCACTACCCCTCGTTGATAATATCACGAAGCGGGGTTAGCGATATTTCCCTATGGAGTTTTGTCCGGCACACCTCCTTTGCATCTCATTAACGATGCGATGCAAAGCGTACTGACAACGGGCGCTAAGGCAAGGAAACACGCGCTAGTATGTCCTTGTTGATAATGCGATAATATTATCGCCACTTTTTGCCCGAAAACTCAGCCGCCCCTTGATAATATGCCCCAAAGTTTTTCTAGTTCCTGTTTGACCTCTTCTTTCAAAGCTAGGGGTATATTCCTCACCCTATGTACCTGGGGTACAGTGTTTAAAAAAACATATATATGTATTGTGGAACCCTTCCAACTTTCCGATAGAACATGAAAACACCCCAGGGTTATCCTTCAAGGTTCTTTGCTCCAATGTGTCACTTTCCTGTTCTACCAACACTGGATCCGGACTATTGGGGTCGAGAATGATCTTCAATTCCCTTCGATCACCCGGTCCAAAGACTCAGGGGCCAGCGACAGCAACATACAATTTACACATTGCACGCCTGTCTTTAAACTCGAACAGTAAAACCCTCATTCCTACCGTTGTGTGTCGTCTCCGGTAAAAAGTTTTTGGACAAGTGTCAGTAGGTTCCAACATGTTGCCTAACACAGGCACACATTTCTCTAGCCAAACCTTTTCATTGATGATGTTATGGGGTGAGCCGAAATCAGTGTTTACTGTTATAACCCCCCCCCACCCCCCATGTTAACGTCATATTTAGGTTTTTTTCTTATGGTGCTCCCCTACTTCTAAGACACCATCACCTACACATAAAACACACATGTTAAAGTTGTCCACATGAGAGTCCTCCGAATCAGTGTTTGAGTCTCGCGTGCGGAGATTTGCCCCTCTACCTTTCTGTTTCCTGCACACCTTCTGGTGATGTCCTACCAGACCACAGCCAGAACACCTTTGATTTCTTGCAGGACATCTTCTATCACTGACTAAATGTCCCTTGTCAGCACATCTCAAACAATAGTTACCCCTCTCGTTAAATGTGGGTTGACCAGCACAACCTGCATCACAGTCATCCTTTGTGTCTCTTGTGGTCTTGCATTTAGTTGCGTTGCTATAAACATCCTTAGTACGTATCTTTGCAACTACGCTTTTTTCACTCCCCTGCTTACGTGGAGTGACTGCTCTTGCACACCTCCAGCCGACTCTGCCTATTTTACTACCTCAACCACATCCTGTAGTGTGGATTCGCCCATGGTCCATAACTTCTTTTGGGGCATATTACCAACGAGTAGCGATATTGATCGCTAACTAGGCTTAGCAACGATTTTTTTATCGCTAATCATCGCCGGAAATTATCGCTGAGATAATTTGCTATTAATATTCTAATCAAAAGAGGGGAGGTGGAAAACGGATCCATTCATTTTCCAGGTAGATATAGGCTAATCAAAAGGGAAAGGATCACTTGTCCTGCTCAACCTTGAGTGTACAGGACTAACAAGGGGTGTCCCAATAAAAAGACCCTCATGCACGTGATGGGTAAGGTGGATTCAGAGCGGTATATCTTGATTCTCCGCTTTTTTATCACGTGTCTGCATAATCATAAGGTCTAGTTTCGGTATGCAGCCTCCACCCGGAGGTATTTTACCCAAGGTTGGTGCAGTAGTGAGCCAGAGATAAAAATATTTAAAAAGACCAAAAACTCAGATAAGGTAAATTTTAAGCCGGTTCGGTAAGAGCAGCACAGTGCATCCAATGAAAGCAGCGGGACGGGCGCAATAGCCCCTCCTAAGAGCCTTACCACCGAATGGAGTGTGCATAACAATTGCGCGAGGTACCATAAGACCTCCAAACATAGGAACAGGTTAATAACCTTTTTCCTTTTTCCACTTTTTTGAGCACTTTAATTGTTTAACCCTTCACCTCACTCACTATTGATCCTGATGAATGCCCGTAAGCCCTAGAATCCAGGCAACCAAGGCAGAAACATGTCGACCTATGTTCTATCACCCCCCTCCCATTTTTTCCATTTTTTCTAATTCTATAACTCTAAGTACAAAGTCCACAAGCTGCACTATAATAGAGTTTACCAGACCACAAACCAGACTGAATAAAATTTACCTTATGATTATGCAGACACGTGATAAAAAAGCGGAGAATCAAGATATACCGCTCTGAATCCACCTTACCCATCACGTGCATGAGGGTCTTTTTATTGGGACACCCCTTGTTAGTCCTGTACACTCAAGGTTGAGCAGGACAAGTGATCCTTTCCCTTTTGATTAGCCCATAATTTGCTATTAGCAATGTTTATCTCCAAAGCGCTGATTTTTCCGGCGATAGCGTGAATATTGCTGAGAATACAGCGATATTCACGCATTAGCGACGAAATGCTCTTAGCCATGTTATCCACCTCCCATTGGATAACATTGCTAAGAACTGGTCTTAGCAGGCGTTAGTTTTTGGTGATAGCGGGAATATTTCCATCGCTACGCCCGCCTCGCTAATTGGCAATAGCGACGTTAGCGACTGCTTTCAGTCGCTAACAGGTTGGGTACGCCCACTTTGCATGTCATTAGCGGTAAATATCGCTGACATGCAAAGCGGGCCCCAAACCGTTCGCTATCGCCTAAAAGCTGACGCTAACATCAGTTAGCGACAGCTTGCTAATAGAGCGATAGAATTATCACCGCTTAGCGGCCGAAAACGGCTGCTAAACTGGCGATAATTGCCTATCGCCCCTTTGGTAATATGCCCCTTTGTATATTAGTATTCGCTGCACGCATGACTATCTGGTTCCGAATAAATGTATCACGTAAATTAGCAAACCTATATGTTAACGCCAGGTTCTTTAAGTTTGCTACGTAATCCTCTACGGGTCATTCTCGCCTTGCTCCCTATGGAAGATACACAGACTGCTGGGTTGAAATATGTATCTAAATCCTCCATCACATTCTTAAACATGTCATTTTGTTCAGAAGGTCCTACTTTCTTCTGTGTTTGGTTGTAAATCTTTAGGCCACCAGCCCCCAAGCAGTGCAGTCACATTTTAGGTTTAAAGCATTTTTATTAAGACAAAAGAAACATGGGGAAGGGGAATAGGAGGTTAAGGTTACATACAGTATGGCAAAAAGGAAGCGCATCACAGGAGTGTCGGCAAAAAGTAGTAGTCCGATGGTCCAAAAGTAAAATGCAACAAATGTAAGGCAATTAAGCAATTTGTGTAACCCTCTCGTGCACCTCAACACCCCATCCTTAGCCGCGCGCAAATAGCCGTCAGTGATCCATCAAAGCACAACACATTTCCCCCGAGCCCCCCACCCCTAATGAAGGAAAAGGAAAGAAAACAACACCCCAACTTCCCCGTCCAGTGGCCCTGTATTAGGATAGCCCGCCCCAAACAGCCCACACCCCATCCCCTAAGATCTTGTCTACTGTGCACTCTAATCCACCGGGGCCGCCGGTGGCGTCAGCCTAAGAAGTCGAAGGTACCTCGGACAGGTGAGTTCCCGGAATTCCGAGGACAGTAGCGCTAGGAAGGGTTGCCATAGCTCCTCAAACTGATCTACATCCCCAGCCACTATAAGCGACATCTTCTCCATACCCAACACCTGCCAGAGTCTATGCAGCCAACCAGTAATGGAGGGAACAGTGGCAGTGCGCCAGTGGACAAGAATATTCTGGACCGCTGAGCCTAGCGCAATTGCAATCTGTCTACCCCTGCGTGACTTCAACGGATACATTAGATCATTAGGGAGGCCTAACAAAACATACGCTGGGAAGCGCGGCAGCTCAATCTCAAAGTGCCTATCTACCTCATCCAAGACCTCCTTCCAGTAGGCAGTCAACACCGGGCAAGCCCAAAGAATGTGCGAGAGGGTACCCTCCTGTCCGCATCCCCGCCAGCACCCCTTGTCCTTGTGTCTACGCATTTCATATAGTCTCTCCGGGGTGTAATACCAGTAAGTAGACACCTTAGTGAAGGTCTCCGTGAGACCCGTGTGGTATGCAGAGTGCCTCGCCCGATATGCAATTTGGTCCCACTCCCTGTGGCTAAGTGTCCTACCCAATTCTCTGTGCCAGCGCTCCCTCCCCGGGTTATGATAGTGGAACGGCGGGGGCTGAAGGAATTTATACAAGTCGGTAATCGACTTGGCGTCCGAGGTTCGGGTCACCAACCACCGCTCATATGGTGTAATTTGGCGAGCAGCGGTGTCGCGCACCTGGGGTTGGAGAGCCCAGTGTCGGACCTGCATATAGCGCAGTCTGTCCGTTTCTGTCAGGCCGAATTCCTGTCGAAGTTGTTGGAAAGGGAGCACGCCTTCCGGCCCGTAGATCTGAAAAAGCGCCCTGCAGCCCGCGCTCACCCAATGTGAAAAGGCTCCCGGCTCCAGCCCTGGGGCAAAGTCCGGGTTACCCACTATGGGTGTGAACGGCGAGGGGAAGGTGGTCAGCTCATAAGCCTCGCAAACCGCATCCCACACCCGCAGGGGGACCCGTGTAACAAAAGAGGTGTAGAGATTAGCAGGGCGATGCGCGCGGCGCAAGAACGGAACCTCCTGGAGGGTGCGGCCCGCCACCGCCTGGTCTTGAAAAAGCCAGTGTTTGTCGGATTCCCACCTGCTCCACTCCACCAAGTATCGCAGTTGCGCCGCTTGAAAATATTTACGGAGGTCCGGGATACCAAGACCCCCCGCCTCCGGAGCAAGCGTAGAGAGGACCCTCTTCATCCGCGGTTTACGGCCTTGCCAAACAAAGCGGGAGATGTCAGCTTGCGTCCGCTGTATCCAACCCACAGGGGGTTGGAGAGGTAGAGCGCGAAAGAGGTACAGAATCTGGGGCAGCACCGTCATCTTAACCGCTGCAATACGACCCAGCCACGACAGCAGGCCCTTGCTCCAGCGGCCAAGTTCCTCCTTGATCTTCCTGCTGAGGGAAGTGTAATTGGCTGTCACCATCTCCGGTAGTGTGGGCGCCAGCAGGATCCCCAGGTATGGCACCGTAGACGAGGACCACTGCATGGGGAAAAGACGCTGAAGGTCCCTCCTGGTTTCCGCGGCCAGTGACACATCCAACGCCACCGACTTGCCCATATTCATTTTGAAGCCGGCTACACGCGCAAAGGCGTCCAGTTCCTGGGCGCACGCCGGGAGGGACCTCTTGGGGTCGTCTAGGGTCAGCAGGACATCGTCCGCATAAAGGCTGACCGTGTGGACATATTGGCCCATCTTAACCCCAATGGCGTCTGGATTATTGCGAATCCTCTGAGCAAACGGCTCCATGTAGAGGGCGAACAAAAGCGGCGAGAGGGGACAACCTTGTCTCGTACCGCGTTCGATGGCAAAACTACCGGAGCTACATCCATTGACCCGCACAGACGCCGATGGACTTTTATAACAGTTGAAGACCATGGTGCGGAACTTCTCGCCGATACCCAGTTTCCTGAGAACCAGCTCAAGGTACGGCCAATGAGCTCTATTGAAGGCCTTCTCCGCATCAACTGATAGCAACATCCGCTCCCCCGAGATACGCGAGGCCTTCTCTAGTACGTGCGTCACTCTCTTGGTGTTGTCCACCGTCTGTCTGCCGGGTACGAAACCAGCCTGGTCCGCCTCCACCAGTCCCGGTAGGTGTAGACCAAGCCTGGACGCTAGAATCCCTGTAAATAGCTTGAGGTCTACATTTAAGAGCGAAATGGGCCTGTACGAACCACACAAGGATCGGTCCTTCCCGGGTTTCGGGATGACTGATACCGTAGCGTTAAGGAGGTCCGGTGGGATAGCGCCAGGCTCGGAGAAGGAGTTAAACAGTCGAGCCAGGATTGGGGCCACAGCGGTGCAGAAGGTCTTATAAAACAAAGCCGTGTAGCCATTCGGGCCCGGGGCCTTACCATGTTTCAGTCGCGCTATAGCGGAGATGACTTCTTCGACATGGATGTCCCTCTCTAGATGGTCCGCCTGGGCGGAATCCAGCACCGGGAGGGCCACTGACTCCAAATAGTCCTCGGCTTCTTGCGGCGAGGAGGGCTCCCCAGCATACAGTGCTTCGTAGAAGTCGCGAAAGGATTCCGCCACCTCTGCGTCACCAGAAACAAGAACCCCGTCCGTACCCACCAGTTCCTTCACGACATTACGCTGCTGTGCGACCCGGAGCCGATGGGCCAGGAGCTTACCACACTTGTCCCCCCCTGAGTAAAAGGCATGCTTCAGGCGCAAAGCGGCATACTCCGCCCTATCAAGATCCAGTGCTGATAGGAGCTTCCTCGCCGCTTTCAATTGCCTCCAAACTCTTGGAGCCCCTGTGCGGCGATGAACCTGCTCAAGCTCCCTGACCTGCGCGGTCAGTTCGTCCCTTTTACGCTGCCGTTCCTTATTTTCGGCTGAGGAGATGGAGATAAATTCCCCCCGGAGGACCTCTTTCAAAGCTGCCCACTGCGTTGCTTGAGACGTGTCGGAGTTGCCGTTGTGAGTCAAATAATCCTGAATGACCTCCCCTATGCGCTTCACAACAGACTTCTTATGTAAAAGAGTATCGCAAAGACGCCACATCCCTCGAGAGGGAGAGGGTCCCGGCCACTTGAAAACGCCAGAAACTGGCGCATGGTCGGACAGGGATAGGACTCCAATGTCCGCCGCCGTGGCGGCGGTGCACAGCGGGCCACTCACCAGGAGGTAATCCAGCCGCGAGTACGTGCGGTGCGCGTGAGAGAAGTAAGAGTAGTCCCTATCAGCGGGGTGCATAGAGCGCCAGAGGTCGTGCAAATCCATCTCCGCAATCCGATCCTTCACCGCGCGGGGAAGTTCCCCCGTCTGCGGGAAGCGTTGCGCCGACCTGTCCATAGCAGAGTCGAAAACGATGTTAAGGTCCCCCCCCAGGATAACATGGCGATCGGGTGAGGCAGTGACATCCACCAGCACTGAATCTAAGAAACGATCCTGGTGATCATTCGGGCTATAAACCGAGCCAACCGTGAAAGTTATTCCCCCAAGTCGCATGCGATATGCAAGGAGCCTCCCCTTCTGTTCGGCATACTTGTATAGAACCTCGCCTCTAAAGGAGCTAGCTAAAAGAATGGCTACACCTGCAGTCTTGGTCGCTGCTGAGGAGAAGAATTGAGTGGGGAACTTGGCAGAGCGCAGCCTATGGCAATCCCTGGGCAGCAAATGGGTCTCCTGCAGAAGGCATATATCCGCCTGCGTCCCCTCCAGCAGTGATAGGATGGCCCTTCGCTTCACAGGGTTATTCAGACCCTTAACATTAAGGGTCACTACCTTTAAGAACGGCATTCCTCCCGGGGAACAGAAGCGCTATGCAACAGGCAGGGGATCTGCGGTGGGGGCGCATGGGGCAGGCGCGCGGGAAAGGCCAGGACAGGCCAAGCGTGGGCATGGACAACATTGGACGGGACCCCCCCAACAACAAAACAACCCTTACACCCTCCCAAAACACACTCAAGGCAACTAGCCAAAAACAAAAACAAATGTAAACACCCCATTGTCTCAGTCAAGCCCCAAAACGGGCAAGTCCGTAGAAAACAGCAAAGTGGACGTTCAGCCACTCACCCCCAACCCAGCATCGTAGAGGCTAAGAATCTCTCCCCCCGGAGTGAATTTAGGCCGTCAAGGCCACGACATTGGAGTCGGCCAAGTTCCCGGCCGCTGCCCTCAAAGCATCTGCCATGTCCGCCCTAATAGTAGGGGAATCAGGGCGACTTGCAGCCGCTGGTGACTGTCTCCTCGTTGACCTCCTTCGGCTCCGTCTCTCTGGGCGCCTCCACGACGGTGTAGCTCCGTCTTCCTCCGTGGCCGTGAGTCCCAGTACTCCGCAGATGTCTTGCAGAGAGCGCAATTGGTGAAGCACCCCGTTCCACCTAAAGATCAGACGGAAAGGGTGTCCCCAGGAGTAGGGCGTCTCGTGTTCGCGCAGAAAGTCAGTGGCAATCCTGAAGGACCTGCGCTTCTGCAGCGTGATGGCGGAAAGGTCTTGGTAGAGCGCTACAGGCCGCTCCCTGAAAGTTAAAGGCTGCTTCCTCCGGGCTTCCGCCATGATGCGTTCTTTCAGTGGAAAATCGGGCAAGAACGCCAAAATGTCCGGGGGGGGGCGCCGATGACTGGCGCTGTCGACCTACCCTATGCGCTCTGTCGATGCGGATAGGGAAGTCTGCATCTTCCCCCAAGACCTCACGGAACAGGTCCTGTAGATAGGCCACCAAGTCGGTCCCCTCGTCCGCGGATGGGACACCTCGCACCCGGATGTTGTTCCGCCTGGACCTGTTCTCGAGGTCCTCAGAGTGGGCCTGGAGCTCGACACACTGCTCCCGGAGACGGAGAACGTCCTGTTGAAGATGGACTATCTCTTCATCTCGGCGCTGGCCCGCTGTCTCTACTGTGTCAACTCGCTCGCTAAGGCCCTCCACCTCTCTGCGCACTTCACGGACTTCACTGGCCACCTCTCTCTTCAACGTTTGGAAGTCTTCCTTGAGGGAGCTAAATAATTCCTCCATAAAGGACCTCGTGACCGGTGGCTCGCCCCCAGTCGCATCCGCCGAGGCCCGGGAGGAGCCCGGCGACGGCTGTGTTCTGTCCCGCAGCTGCTGGGCCCTGCCAAGCATATCCGGCAGGGTGCGGTCCCCCTTCCTCGAGCCGCCCCTTCCAGTCATCGTGGTCGCTGCAGTGGACGAGGCCCAAGTCCGGCCGCTTCAGAGTTGCCCAGTCGCCCGTGTGCGCCAGATGTGGAGACCGCTCTGTAAGCAAGGGTGCTGCGTCACAAGCGACAAAATGGCGGCCCGGCCCGGGCACTACCAGTCGCGATGCCCGGCCAGGGTGGCGACCGGGAGCCAAAGCCAGGGCCTCTCCTCAACACATCCCGCAGGAAGTCAGTCCAGTAGCGGAGGCGACAGCAAGCACCCGCCAGCCCAAGGTGCAGACAGAGGCCACCAACACCAGCTCCTCAGGGACAAGATGGCGGCAGGGCGGGTCCCGGCAGAGCGACCCGGGCTGGCGACACCGTTGGCGACCCCCCGGGATATAGCGATCAAAGAAAGACTGCAGCCAATGTCACACAGTACCACCGAGGGGCCAAGGTGGGCCGATCCCGGCGTCAAGGCCTCCGGTCGTCGTTCAAGGGGCCGGGCCTGCACAGCGCAGAGTGTCGCAGTCGCTAGTCGGAGGGCCAGGGTACGAACTCAAACCCAGAGTCTTCCGTGCCACCAAAACCCCGCCCGTAGGGCTCCGCTATCCTTCAGTAGTCGCCAAGTCCGGTCCCCTCCGGAGCGTCAGCTTTCAGCACCAGGCCCAGCCGCGGCGCCTGGATAGCACTGTTGTACGCCCCGCCTCCCGGGCTCTCCTCCGCACTCCAATCTTCGACCAAACTTTTGAAATGCTTCCTCCGAGGCGATGGGGGTCAAAGTGGTATCAATGTGCGCGCCAGGCACTCCGGCACACTCCTCTCGCTCGCTGAGCAGCAGCGGGGGGAGAGAAGCGCAGAAAAAGGGGCTTGAGCTGAGCCGGGCCGGAGGAGCTACGGGAGGAAGCGTCCGCTCACCCCGCCATCTTGGCCACTCCCTCTGCAGTCATATTTTAAATCCTCATCGTCCTCAAAGGTCAAAACTTACTTTTCAGAATGTTCTTTCCATTTCAACATTGGATATCCTTTCACTGCTATGTTTGGTTGAGGAGGTGAGAGGTTCCATATATTTCCAGAAGCCACACCTATAATAGCCAGTACTTCAATGTATAGTTGCATGCAATACTGGGTTATTGCATGAGAGGAAAAGATAAGGATAAAGAAAGAAAGCAAACAAATAAATAAATAAAAAACTTTTTGTGAGCCACTGTTCATAAAAGTGTGTCTGCACTTGTGGGCTGCACGACAGACGGATCAGCTGATTTAAAGCGATCCTGCCACTGAAGGTGCTGGAGAAAAAGAAAGATTTGTTCTGTGAGATCAGATCTGTAATTCCCAAATATGGTGGTCACGTTGTCTTGTGCACCTTTCTGAAAGCGGTGGGCACTTTTGTTAGCATATGGCCTGACGTTGTTAAGCTAAATTCTTGAGGCAGTGAGGCACGGACTGTATAAGAACTCGGCAATTGCGCATGCGCTCCGTGCAGGCCAGTATCTATGACGTGTTGGTGTGCGCGCCTGACACGAGCTCTGTCACAACACGGTTCCTCCAGGAGTCTCGCGCTGCACCTCAAAAGTCCCACACTGGGGGCGTAGCTAACTGCCAATGGAAATGGCTGCAGGGTAGCTGGTCACCGCTGCGCCACTCCCGAAAACATCTGTGAAATACAATCCACCCTGGCCGAAACTTATTCCCGTGAGGACGAAGACACCTGCCGGTGGGAACTATCGGCAAACAGAGTTTTGTGGATTTCTGAGGGGACCAGCCGTAGTGAAACCAAGCACCAGCTCCCAGTGCGGTGGCCGAGCCGCAGGAAAGTGATGCGGCCTGGAGCAGAGACTCTGCGCGAGGCTGCAGCCTTGCCTGCATTCGCTCTTTAAGAAGGCACAAGGGAACCTGAGAAGCCCTCTGGTGTGTCTTGCGGGGGCCTCCCGCGTTCCAGATTGAGGTGAGAGCGGCGGGGGGAGAATGTGACCCAGGCACGAGCCGAGTCCGTCCCTGGCACTCCATCTGCCGAGGTTGGGTTATCGGCACTGGTGTCACCGGCTCCCCCCCACCCCGAGGCGGTTGGCAGTGAGTGTGGGTCCCGCTGAAGCCATCTATCAATCAGGAGACCAGCACATTCCCAGAATACTTGTGGGGCATATCGAGCGATGCCAGAATTTTCCAGTGCACTGTCAGGGGACTAGTCTCTGCCATCAGGAAGCAGAGGCCTAAAATAAGCGTCGGGCCAGACAGGAGCCCAGAGTGTGGTGGACCCCGCTGCATAGGGACCCTCTGTGCAGCTTTGCCTAAGTACACGTTCCACGAGGTGGGTCGTGGCCCAAGCAACTGCTCCTAACTGTCCCGGATTCACATTGCCTATCAGTTGTTGCCGCCTCTGGTGGGGGGAACCACATTCGATCCTGGACATAATACTTGAACCTGTGGCCCCCTGCGCCAGCCTGACACCTATTCAGCGTTCATCACTCCTCACTGGGGCAGAGTTGGTAGTGACCTCAGATCACCGGTTGGGGCTGCACCCATCAAACCCGACAGGCCGGGTGGGAGATCTCACCGCAGGCGGTGGTGAGTAGAGGGTTCTTTCCGTGGGCCCTTCATGGGAGACGACATGGCGGCGGGCCGTGGAAGCCGTACAGCGACTCAGTCCAAGCTAGATAAGTTCGCATGGCAAAAACAACAGAGTGAGGACCATGGGATGGCAGTGTCTCATAATGATGTGCCTGAGCCCACGAACAAAGATCTTCTGGCAGCAATTTCTGCAGCACGCACTTCCCTGGAAACTCGGATCGACACGGTGGCCACTGAGGTGACGCTTATAAGGGAAGACATGAGACGGATGGCAGAGCAAGTGAGCAAGGTTGAGGCTACGACTGCGGACCTTGGGACTGACACCAACCTCTTTAAAAAGCAGGTTTCGGAACTGTGCAGCTCTCACAATGCCATGTCCCTCCAGCTTGACGACTACGAATGTAGGATGAGACGTAACAATGTCCAAATTCTTGGTGTACCGGAGCGGGCGGAGGGGCAAGCGGTGGACCCTTTGTTGAGGAACTCATCTTGAAGCAACTTCAGCCATGTGGTCTATCCAACTGCTTCTCCATTGAGCGGGCCCATCGGGTGTCGGTGGAAGGCTGAAGCCCGGGGCTCCCCCCATCCACTAATGGCTCGAGTACTTAACTTTCGCAACTGGGATGTAATCCTCCAGACCACCCGTGCTGCACCCCCTCTGACAACCGACAACAGTCGGATCACATTCTTCCCAGATTTCACATTGAGGGTCCAGAAGCAAAGGCGCAATTTCTTGGAGGTGAAGCGAGCCCTGAGGGACCAAGTGTTCAAGGACGCCATGATGTTTCCAGCTAAACACCGGGTGGAATCGGATGGAAATCTATGGTTCTTCACATGGCCGGAGGCCTGGGACTGGCTGGAGGGCTGGCGTACAATAGCCAAGAAACAGCTTAAGTCTCCACTGGCGCCATCCGGACAGGGCGTTTGGCAGCAACAGCGACGTTCCCCTCCTCACTCGGATTCAGACTCTCAGGGACCAGTGGGGTGACTCTGCATGCGGTTTTGTGGTGATAGCTTGATTGTTTATTCGCTTGTTCTTCCTGCTTAAATGAACAATGTTATGGCTTTGAGGGTATTGAGTTAATTGCTTGGGCCTCAGAGACGTCCCTGAACGTTACATGAGTTAAGTCTTCCATGGAATGGTCTTATATGATGGGATCCATATCCCTAGAATGTTATAATGCATGCGATGTTCAAGAGGATCCGGATGGTCAGGGCGGATCATGGGTGTTGCATCGGAAGGTATTAGTGGAGTGGGGTTGCTCACGCTCCCGAGTTTGATGAGGGTGGACGGAAGGCACTATGCAAGTTGGGGGGAGGCGGGCGGTTTCAGACTCGCTATGCAGGGAGGCAGGGTGTGGGGGAGTTTCAGGTTGGGTAGGGGGGGGTCTGTTTTTCATGATTCTTTTATTTTTTGTATTGGTTCATAATCTTTATTGGCATACAGATACCAAGCGTCTCTCCATTTAGCAATATAGGTATTACCTGTGAAGGCTGCTGTATAAGTATTGTTGTCCTATGCTGGGCCTGGAGGGGGGACTCTTGGTGAACCTTCCGGGGTGGGATCCACTGACCACATGATTTGTTCACCGCAAGTGTTTGATGGCACCTGACGCAAGACTTAAAATTGCCACTTGTGGGAGGAGGAGCCTAGCTTGCGCCTAAGATGGCCGCGTAGGTGAGCAGCTCCGCCGGGTCTGAACTCTCACCCCAATATCCTGTACCTATCCTTGCACGCTCTCTCGCTGAACGGACAGCGGAACCTCGTGGCTAAATCCTGCTGCAACTCCGGCCCCGCTGCGAGACCGGCGACCGGAGCACCACGCCATACAATTCCTGGCTTACGGGACGCCCCAAGCCGGGGGCTCGAGTTGCTAACACAGCCGGCCGCAAGTTCAACAACACCCGCGGCCGAGTCCGGAAGTTATGTTATAGCACATTTATAACGCGCACCGATACTCTCGAGTGCCCTCGCGCGGAAGTTAACCGGGATCAGAAGCAAAAAGTACATTTAGATGGCCTGACTAAAAAGATGTGTTTTCAAATGCTTTTTAAAGAGTTGAAACTCTTGGGTGAGTTGCAGATCAGGGGGAAGCAAGTTCCAGGCAACAGCGGCTTTGATCGAAAGTGACTAGCCACCCAAGTGAACTCTGCGAAAGCGCGGGACAATCATCTGGCGGCCTGAAGCAGATCCCAAAGGACGGTTCGGCACATAAAAGGCGAACCTCTTCCCGAGATAGGAGGGACCTGAGCCATGGAGGGCCTGGTGAGCCAGGGTAATTGCTTTAAACTGCACCTGTTGGGCGACCGGCAGCCAGTGAAGTTCACGAAGGTACTGAGTGGCGCTGGATCTCCTTGGAGCGTTAAAGAGGAGTCTTGCCGCGGCACTCTGAATAATTTGTAATTCCTGCAGAAGATAGCCGGGCAGACCTATAAAAAGAGCATTGGCATAGTCCAGCCTTGATAGGATCAGGGCGCGGGCGATCGTCTCCTCGGCCGCACGTGGAAGCAGAGGAAAGATTTTCCTGAGTGCCTTGAGGGTGCCAAAACAGACTCCCGTAAGCTTTTTTACATGGTCCGCAAACTGTAAATCCTCACTGAACCAAATCCCCAGATTTTTGGCAGGTCCTTCAACCGAGCGAGGGCAGGGGAATTCAGGAGGCCATAGGTGATGTCTAAAATCCGGAGGAAACTGACCATACAGGAGTACCTCGGATTTGTCCTCATTACATTTGAGAGAGGCTTCGGCTAGCCAACGGAATACGGACATTAGACACCTCTGGGCCGCATCAGTGGACACGTCCGAGCCCCTCCAAGTGAAT
>NW_028241624.1:0-82969 GCF_964263255.1 Lissotriton vulgaris
TGCTGGAGTTGCGTCGCAACGATGGTGCAGCTCCATCAATGCTCTGGGGTGCCCTATCTCCCCAATGCTGCGTCAAGCCGTACGTGTGCTTCAAGCAGGCGCAGGGTTTGAGTCACGCATCATTGTCCTCAAAGTGACTGATTGAAATCTTGTAGATTTCCCTCAGCCACTTTTAGGATGCGTTCCTGTGCAGGAACGCCCTCCCTTGCGCCGGAACGCCCCCTATTGGCGCAGGGCTTTACAACGTGATGCATCTCCCATATGCGTCACGTTGTTAATATACGCCGCACCATTGCGCCTCTTTTGTGCTGTCGCTGCATCACAAAAGTCACGCAACAATGGAGCAAAAGAGCCGCAAGGGGCTTCTAAATCAGCCCCTACATACTCAAGTCCAGTCCTTCCTTTGTACACTTGGAGATAAGAAGAAATAGTGGTGGTGGATTAATAGTTTGAGTATTTTAATGACTGGTTAATGTAGTAGGAAACTTTAGTGTTGTCGCTGATCTTCAATCACGATGGACTTTGGCTGTCACTTTGCGTGCTGTGGACTGCTGCCTGCCAATCCTAGGCAAACCTTTTTACTACTTTGTTTAGTGAGTTACTTAGGGTAGTTTCCAATTCGACGGTCCGCAAATCAAGCAATACTAAAGTAATGACGTAGTCGACCACATGAGATTGGTCAATAATATATCCAGTGGAGTCGTTCCCTATTTGCTATTTCTCAAAAATATTTTGTTAGTTCTTTTGAAATGTTTGATTTGGTTGAGAAATATCATCCATGTTTTCTGTTTTTCTTTCTTTCATGTTGTACATCAGCTTCCCCCAGGGGCAAGAGGAGGACACAGGAGGAGGAGGAGGAGGGTGCTGTTGATGATGCAGGCCAGGACCGGGCAGGCGAGGGCTCTTTTGTTGGCCCCAGTAAGTTTTAATTTTAATATAGAGTACTTATTTTTTCCTAGCGCTCCTCATTCGATTTTTTCTAAATCGTCTTTGATCTTCTTGTAGACAAGATCTAAATTCTTATCCTGCCTCGACTATGACTCCGTGTGGTATTACTAGATTATTCTTATTAGTCTGTCTGTGTAGCTAACTAAGATTGCACATTTGGCATTTCCATTGGACTCCCATTCTAGTCAGCAATAGCTCTATGCACTGAGTGCAGTCCTCTGGGATTGTCCATAATGTCTTTTCAAGTATTCTAAATGTTTATGCTTTGACCATTGCCAACAATAAAAAGGTGAATGACCACCAAGAAAGAATAAGATACTACTTTACTTTTGGTTTGGATAGGAGGACAATCCATTCTACTACTGTTGCAGGGACAAATCTGCACAAACAGAACTATGGACACTAAATAATGCATTGCTTAGCTTATCAATTATAATAGGTGCTGTTAGACTTTCCACATACCTCAGTGATAACAGACTTTGTAGTTGAACCCCCAATCTCCTTACTGACTAGATAGTGTGGCAGAGTCATTTAGCTCCCAAAGTCACCGATGGCAGAGGCACGGACTCATGCTTGCAAAAATTCCAAACCCTTTAGCTCATCCACTCTAGTCTGGAGGACCAAAAACCACAGAGTCTATTTAAGTTTAAAAGCTTTATTAAAAGTAAACACATTTATTAAAATCAAGTTTGTCATAAAAGTGAACGTGTAACTGAAAATGGAAAAGTGCTTAGTGCTGACGATTAATTGGACACATTTCTTGTGGTCGAGCCGAGCTCTCACCTGGTTTGAACTTGATCCTGCTCGTGTTCTTAGAAGTCAAGCTTCTGTCCGTTAGGAGAAAAAGTGGTGCGTGTTAAAAAGTAAAAAGCAAACATTCATCAGTTGTGCCAAAAAGTGCAGCAAGACAACAGCCTTCCCTGGAAAAAGGGACATTTTTACTCTAGAGTACACAGTCATAAATTATTAAATTGTATACTGTTTTTTTCACATTTCTTTCTTCCTCCTAGACCAAATATTATATAGTAGTGAGTGGTGTATTCTAACATTATTAAATGTACTTTGTAGGTGGAACATCTAGAGACGGGGCCAGCGCGGAGGTGGTGGTGGCATTGGACGAGGAGGACAACTCTGGGGAGGAGGCGGTGCAAGTGCCGGACAAGGACATGCCTGTGAGGGTTCACACGGTGGTGGCGGGCAGAGGTAAGCTATACATTCCTTAGTCATTGAGATTGAAGACTGCAGAGTGTGCTTTCTGCACGGGTGTATTATAAATAAACCAGGTAGTAGCCTCCTCTAAATGTACTTCGACTTAGCTGTGAAGTTTTTGGCGAGAAGAATCCCAATCAGATCTGAGGTGAACTTGATGGATGGGATGAACGAAAAGCGAAAGAAGGGTGTAAGTAAGTGTGGAAGCACGAGAAATGTAATGATGACTGGCAAAGAAGAATGATATGTGTTTGCTTGGTCCCCGAGGTGGCTGGGAAGGAAAGAAAATGGTATGGTGCATGGCTGGGTGAATGATGAAGCAAGGATGGGTGGAAGGAGAACAGCCTGGGTGGGTGAGACAGAAACTGTATGTGTGCATATACTTTGAATGGATGGATGCCTGGATCATTTATGGTACTATCTGACTCTTAGATAGCATATGTGTATCTATAGAGAGTAGACGGTCACTGGATGAACTAAGTGTTACTTTGAAGAGCATGTAACACCGCACCCGCACGTCCGTTCCAGTGTAGGAAAGGCAAGGAAAAGAAGTTGTAACGTTGTCCAAATACTACCATGAATAGTAGCAGTAGTTTGTATTGCAACTGCAAGCACAGCATATATCCGGTTATTACGGTGGACACTCCCTACCTCTCTTAATAACTTTAGTTTAATAGTAGTACGTCATTCATGTGTGGGGGTATCACTGTTCACTCAATAATAAGCAAAGCACCTAAAGTCATCCCATATGTCATCAAAAACATCCCATGTGAAGTGATAGATAATCAGATAATTTAGCTTCTTCATTTTCCTTTTCTAATACTCATTTGCACTGTAGGGTGAAAGCTAAATTAATTAAGCAGTAGCCCTTTTAACAGAGTATTCTCAGTGCCACCCATAATAGAAAAGTAAGAGCTTCACTACCTGCATGTACTGGACCGGTACAGTAACGCAAGTCTGTCTCACTCACCATGGTGTGCGTCTGTTTTTCTCGGGTGTAAGTTCACTGCGCTGGCATTATGCCGGCTTGCATAAGATAACGTACCAATTTTCCTAAACAAGAGAGAAGAATAAGAGTGGTGTACTGTCATAGTCGACTGTAATGGAAGTCCATAGTGCTCGTAGAATTTGTTCCTGAAACTCCCACTAATGTTAGAGCAAGGATGAAGAAGTCGGAGGTTACATAGATACTGTCCTCAATAGTTATGTACTGTGCTTTCAATTTGCTACTTGTACTGTGACAACTTTCTGCTTAATCATTTTGTGTTAATCTTAAGGAGCATTGGTTACAGACTATGTCTTTCTTTTTTCATGTAGTTGCTCCTTCCAAATCCAAGACACCATCAAGGAGGAAGGAGCTGGCTCGAATGGCCCGGCAACGGAGGCTGGATGCCACTGTCGCTGAATATCGGCGGCTGGTGGCCCTGGAGGAGGAGGAGACGCAGTCTGGTACAACAACAACGTCCACTGGGACAGCTGCATCCTCCTCCGTGCGGGCTGCCAGCCAGCGCAGTGCTCCAGCGGTACGGAGCCGGGCTACCACCAAAGCCAAACGCCACCGCCGAGCAGCAAAGAAAGCAGCTGCCCCTCACAGGATTTGCAAGGCACACCGGCGCCGCTTATCCCTCAGACTGTCCTACCTGGAGAAGGAGGTCCATAACTATAAGAACTTGGTGGAGGGCCTCCGCTTCGAACTTGCCACCCTCCGCAAGGAGCATGATGCCCTGGCTGCTAATTCCAACAGCACCCTGCCATAGTGTCCCTTGCCCCTTTTTTAGAGACTTTTGGGGGGTGGGAATTGGGAGTTGGGATTTTTGGGGACTTTTGAAGGACAATCGTTGGGGTTAGGGAGGGTCTTGCGGGAGATTCTTTTGTTAGGGCTATAAAAATATTCTTTTTGAAACTTTATCTGACCATACCTGTTTTTTACTGCTTTTGAGTCTGGTGGATTGGGGTTTAACAGTAAGTTTGTTTTCCTGAATAGTCCTAGGACTTTAGTAGTACTACCGTCAATCCAATCTCTCGTCTCTCCTAATACTCCATTATACTACCTCCAACCAAACGCCTATCTTACCTGTAATTTCTGTTTGCAAGTAGGGCTAGGCCCAGGGCTGGCTCCACGGGAAACAGCGAATAAGGTTGGCAATCCTGGGCGGATAAAATTTCCTCATAGCGGTGGTACTAGTGGTGTGACACAGTGGCAGTTGCATGACTATGAAAAAAAAGAAAATGAAATCTGGTTTGTCCTCCTGAGCAATACAACGGTACAATAGAGAATATAGCAGGTGACAGAAGTACACTAGAACAGTGCCACATTGTAGCCTAACAAATGTTAAAGTATAACTAATTCGGTTGAAGTTCTTTGACATTAGCCATGGGTCTTTGTCAAGCAGAGTAAGAATATATCCTCGGATTTCTTCACCAGCCTGTTGCTATCACCTTATCCTCCCCAGCAAGTGTGTGGATTTATTGCTGTAATTTAGTCACACATCAATGAAAACCACACAGCCCGGGGGAAGAGGGTTAGGGTTTGAAAAATGGATGGGTACGGGGGTTTTTGGGGAAAGGTTTTGGGAGACAAGAAAAAATAGCACAGCATGGACAAACAATTGTGAACATAAACAAATCTTTGGGTACAAACCTATCCATCAATCTTTGAAAGTGCATGCACTACTGGATGCATGTCAGTGAAAAGTAAGTAGTACTTTCGACAACTGTGGAAGAAAGAATGCGACAGTACAGGGCGTGTGTGGAATTATTGATAACTATATTCAACATAAGGTCTCTGTTGCCAGATACCTGAGAGCCTTGCTGGTCACTATAAATCCATTCACAACACTCAATGGGGTTGGTCTGGAAGGTATAGTAGATAGAAAAGGAGAAATTGCTCTTTTTCTAGGTGTCCCCTCACTCACCAGGGTTGCCCCTTGGTGGCATGCTTCATCATTGGGGCCATCCCAGTCCTCTACGGGCTGGGGCGTGCTGCGACTTGCGAATTACGTAGGAGCACTTACAAATGACTATGTGTGGTGCAGATGTGATAGTGGAGTGGACTAAGTGATGTGTTAAGGGATCAATTTAGAAGCAGAGAGAGATCCAAGAAATGCAGTCACAGTCAGAGAAAAAGACAAAGGATACTGTATCTGTATGTTGTTGTAGTTGTCCTGTTGAATTTGGTAAGTAAGTTGCCTGCAGAAAAAAAATCCTCTTATTAGCGGCACTCCTCCATTGCAGCCGACGCTTCGTCCATCGATGTTGGTCACCACCAGAAGACACCCTGTAAAAAAAGCACAGCATGGACAAACAATTGAACATAAACAAATCTTTGGGTACAAACCTATCCATCAATCTTTGAAAGTGCATGCACTACTGCATGCATGTCAGTGAAAAGTAAGTAGTACTTTCGACAACTGTGGAAGAAAGAATGCGACAGTACAGGGCGTGTGTGGAATTATTGATAACTATATTCAACATAAGGTCTCTGTTGCCAGATACCTGAGAGCCTTGCTGGTCACTATAAATCCATTCACAACACTCAATGGGGTTGGTCTGGAAGGTATAGTAGATAGAAAAGGAGAAATTTCTCTTTTTCTAGGTGTCCCCTCACTCACCAGGGTTGCCCCTTGGTGACATGCTTCATCATTGGGGCCATCCCAGTCCTCTACGGGCTGGGGCGTGCTGCGACTTGCGAATTAAGTAGGAGCACTTACAAATGACTATGTGTGGTGCAGATGTGATAGTGGAGTGGACTAAGTGATGTGTTAAGGGATCAATTTAGAAGCAGAGAGAGATCCAAGAAATGCAGTCACAGTCAGAGAAAAAGACAAAGGATACTGTATCTGTATGTTGTTGTAGTTGTCCTGTTGAATTTGGTAAGTAAGTTGCCTGCAGAAAAAAAATCCTCTTAATAGCGGCACTCCTCCATTGCAGCTGACGCTTCGTCCATCGATGTTGGTGACCAGAAGACACCCTGTCCACTGCCTGCCTGATGCTGAATTGTGGCTCGCTAATGTGAAGCCTGACTCCAACCTTTTTTCCCCATTGCACAGACTGAAACCCGGCCTGTAATTATTCAACGAAAAACAGGAAGTGATATAATATTACAACACCACTGATAAATAAATATAAGATATGTAGGCAGTGGAGTGCAAAAATTCACACTTTGATTTTCCTAGTAGACAGTACAATATTTTTGAAAGTGCGTACTCTGTCAGGGTCACCTTTTGAAGGATAAATAAGTATGGGCAAATTAATGTAGCGGATCTTTCCCCTCAAGCTAGGTGTCCTGTAAACTGTGTTTTAGAACAAAATTAGATCTTCCCAGCAGTGCTCCCACCCAGACCCTTACTAAAGCCAGTCGCAAAAATGTAGAAGACCCCCAATCAAATCTCAAAAAACTAGGCCTAGCAGAAAACTGGTGACAAAACGTACTTTGAAAGTAAAAGTAGGCCCAAGTACCCCCTTACCCACCGTGGATTGCATTCAAACCACTTGCAAGCAACCAAGCAAAAGTATCCATAACCAGCATCGCTCCAAGACTCGAAAACCCCCCCACCCAAACACATGCAATAGAAATACTGCTAACCCTAACGAACCCTAAGTTAAGAATAGTGGCAAAGGCTTTCTTTAACTATGCCAAATCCCCCCTTTCCCACCATGGATTTTCTTCAAATGAATTGCAACCAAAATTACACATTCTCACGAGTGCTCTAAGACCCCAGAACTCAGTTGCAAAAATCTAGAACACCCCGAAACACATGCAATCCTGCTGCTAGGGCTAACCCTAACGAACCCTAAGTTACAAAAAGTGCCAAAAGGCTTTTCCGCGAGGATTTTGTCCCAACCACTTCTACCCGGTATTAGACCTTCCCAGGAATGCCCCAAGACCGCCAACCCACCCGCCAAGAAGCATAACACCCCCAAACAGGCCAAAAGCAAAATCTCATACTTGCAATATTTCTCGGCCTTCGGTCCAAACGCGCTGCGTAGCTAGGCCATAAGTCGGGGTTGCCACCACGGATTTCCTGAAAAGCAAATGCAATCAAGATTAGAGTGTCCCAGCAGTGCTCCCAGACCCCTAAACTCACCCACAAACACCAGGAAGCCCCACAAACAGGCCCCCGAAAACGCTACATTGAGCAAAATGTCAGAAATAGCAACAAAAAATATCAACATGGATTTTGTCCCAACCACTTTTATCCGGTATTAGAGCTTCCCAGCAATGGCCCCAGAGCCGTCAACCCTGGAGAAAACGAGTAGAAGACCTCCAAACAGCCAAAGAGCAAAAGTACAAAAATGGGGACTCTGTCATTTTTTCCCAAATTTCCCAAATCACTCCGCGCGCGCTCTGCAGCTAGGCCCTAACTCCCCTCTGCCACCATGGATATGCTTCAAACCTCTTGCAAAGTAAAGTATATATAGCCAGCAGTGCGCCCAGACCCCGAAACCCACCCACAAACACCAGGAAGCCCCCCAAACAGGCCCCCAAAAACGCTACATTGAGCAAAATGTCAGAAATAGCAAAAAAAAAATCGGCCTGAATTTTGTCCCAACCACTTCTACCCGGTATTAGACTTTCCCAGGAATGCCCCAAGACCCGCCAACCCACCCGCCAAGAAGCATAACACCCCCAAACAGGCCAAAAGCAAAATCTCATACTTGCAATATTTCTCGGCCTTCGGTCCAAACGCGCTGCATAGCTAGGCCATAAGTCGGGGTTGCCACCACGGATTTCCTGAAAAGCAAATGCAATCAAGATTAGAGTGTCCCAGCAGTGCTCCCAGACCCCGAAACTCACCCACAAACACCAGGAAGCCCCACAAACAGGCCCCCGAAAATGCTACATTGAGCAAAATGTCAGAAATAGCAAAATAAAAATCGACATGGATTTTGTCCCAACCACTTTTATCCGGTATTAGAGCTTCCCAGCAATGGCCCCAGAGCCATCAACCCAGGAGAAAACGAGTAGAAGACCCCCAAACAGCCAAAGAGCAAAAGTACAAAAATGGGGACTTTGTCATTTTTTTCCAAATTTCCCAAATCACTCCGCGCGCGCTCTGCAGCTAGGCCCTAACTCCCCTCTGCCACCATGGATTTGCTTCAAACCTCTTGCAAAGTAAAGTATATATAGCCAGCAGTGCGCCCAGACCCCGAAACCCACCCACAAACACCAGGAAGCCCCCCAAACAGGCCCCCAAAAACGCTACATTGAGCAAAATGTCAGAAATAGCAAAAAAAAAATCGGCCTGAATTTTGTCCCAACCACTTCTACCCGGTATTAGACTTTCCCAGGAATGCCCCAAGACCCGCCAACCCACCCGCCAAGAAGCATAACACCCCCAAACAGGCCAAAAGCAAAATCTCATACTTGCAATATTTCTCGGCCTTCGGTCCAAACGCGCTGCATAGCTAGGCCATAAGTCGGGGTTGCCACCACGGATTTCCTGAAAAGCAAATGCAATCAAGATTAGAGTGTCCCAGCAGTGCTCCCAGACCCCGAAACTCACCCACAAACACCAGGAAGCCCCACAAACAGGCCCCCGAAAATGCTACATTGAGCAAAATGTCAGAAATAGCAAAATAAAAATCGACATGGATTTTGTCCCAACCACTTTTATCCGGTATTAGAGCTTCCCAGCAATGGCCCCAGAGCCATCAACCCAGGAGAAAACGAGTAGAAGACCCCCAAACAGCCAAAGAGCAAAAGTACAAAAATGGGGACTTTGTCATTTTTTTCCAAATTTCCCAAATCACTCCGCGCGCGCTCTGCAGCTAGGCCCTAACTCCCCTCTGCCACCATGGATTTGCTTCAAACCTCTTGCAAAGTAAAGTATATATAGCCAGCAGTGCGCCCAGACCCCGAAACCCACCCACAAACACCAGGAAGCCCCCCAAACAGGCCCCCGAAAACGCTACATTGAGCAAAATGTCAGAAATAGCAACAAAAAAAAATCGGCCTGGATTTTGTCCCAACCACTTCTACCCGGTATTAGACCTTCCCAGGAATGCCCCAAGACCCGCCAACCCACCCGCCAAGAAGCATAACACCCCCAAACAGGCCAAAAGCAAAATCTCATACTTACAATATTTCTCGGCCTTCGGTCCAAACGCGCTGCGTAGCTAGGCCATAAGTCGGGGTTGCCACCACGGATTTCCTGAAAAGCAAATGCAATCAAGATTAGAGTGTCCCAGCAGTGCTCCCAGACCCCGAAACTCACCCACAAACACCAGGAAGCCCCCCAAACAGGCCCCCAAAAACGCTACATTGAGCAAAATGTCAGAAATAGCAAAAAAAAAATTGGCCTGGATTTTGTCCCAACCACTTCTACCCGGTATTAGACCTTCCCAGGAATGCCCCAAGACCCGCCAACCCACCCGCCAAGAAGCATAACACCCCCAAACAGGCCAAAAGCAAAATCTCATACTTGCAATATTTCTCGGCCTTCGGTCCAAACGCGCTGCGTAGCTAGGCCATAAGTCGGGGTTGCCACCACGGATTTCCTGAAAAGCAAATGCAATCAAGATTAGAGTGTCCCAGCAGTGCTCCCAGACCCCAAAACTCACCCACAAACACCAGGAAGCCCCCCAAACAGGCCCCCAAAAACGCTACATTGAGCAAAATGTCAGAAATAGCAAAAAAGAAATTGGCCTGGATTTTGTCCCAACCACTTCTACCCGGTATTAGACCTTCCCAGGAATGCCCCAAGACCCGCCAACCCACCCGCCAAGAAGCATAACACCCCCAAACAGGCCAAAAGCAAAATCTCATACTTGCAATATTTCTCGGCCTTCGGTCCAAACGCGCTGCGTAGCTAGGCCATAAGTCGGGGTTGCCACCACGGATTTCCTGAAAAGCAAATGCAATCAAGATTAGAGTGTCCCAGCAGTGCTCCCAGACCCCAAAACTCACCCACAAACACCAGGAAGCCCCACAAACAGGCCCCCGAAAACGCTACGTTGAGCAAAATGTCAGAAATAGCAAAATAAAAATCGACGTGGATTTTGTCCCAACCACTTTTATCCGGTATTAGAGCTTCCCAGCAATGGCCCCAGAGCCGTCAACCCAGGAGAAAACGAGTAGAAGACCCCCAAACAGCCAAAGAGCAAAAGTACAAAAATGGGGACTTTGTCATTTTTTTCCAAATTTCCCAAATCACTCAGCGCGCGCTCTGCAGCTAGGCCCTAACTCCCCTCTGCCACCATGGATTTGCTTCAAACCTCTTGCAAAGTAAAGTATATATAGCCAGCAGTGCGCCCAGACCCCGAAACCCACCCACAAACACCAGGAAGCCCCCCAAACAGGCCCCCGAAAACGCTACATTGAGCAAAATGTCAGAAATAGCACAAAAAAAAATCGGCCTGGATTTTGTCCCAACCACTTCTACCCGGTATTAGACCTTCCCAGGAATGCCCCAAGACCCGCCAACCCACCCGCCAAGAAGCATAACACCCCCAAACAGGCCAAAAGCAAAATCTCATACTTGCAATATTTCTCGGCCTTCGGTCCAAACGCGCTGCGTAGCTAGGCCATAAGTCGGGGTTGCCACCACGGATTTCCTGAAAAGCAAATGCAATCAAGATTAGAGTGTCCCAGCAGTGCTCCCAGACCCCGAAACTCACCCACAAACACCAGGAAGCCCCCCAAACAGGCCCCCAAAAACGCTACATTGAGCAAAATGTCAGAAATAGCAAAAAAAAAATTGGCCTGGATTTTGTCCCAACCACTTCTACCCGGTATTAGACCTTCCCAGGAATGCCCCAAGACCCGCCAACCCACCCGCCAAGAAGCATAACACCCCCAAACAGGCCAAAAGCAAAATCTCATACTTGCAATATTTCTCGGCCTTCGGTCCAAACGCGCTGCGTAGCTAGGCCATAAGTCGGGGTTGCCACCACGGATTTCCTGAAAAGCAAATGCAATCAAGATTAGAGTGTCCCAGCAGTGCTCCCAGACCCCAAAACTCACCCACAAACACCAGGAAGCCCCACAAACAGGCCCCCGAAAACGCTACGTTGAGCAAAATGTCAGAAATAGCAAAATAAAAATCGACGTGGATTTTGTCCCAACCACTTTTATCCGGTATTAGAGCTTCCCAGCAATGGCCCCAGAGCCGTCAACCCAGGAGAAAACGAGTAGAAGACCCCCAAACAGCCAAAGAGCAAAAGTACAAAAATGGGGACTTTGTCATTTTTTTCCAAATTTCCCAAATCACTCAGCGCGCGCTCTGCAGCTAGGCCCTAACTCCCCTCTGCCACCATGGATTTGCTTCAAACCTCTTGCAAAGTAAAGTATATATAGCCAGCAGTGCGCCCAGACCCCGAAACCCACCCACAAACACCAGGAAGCCCCCCAAACAGGCCCCCGAAAACGCTACATTGAGCAAAATGTCAGAAATAGCAAAATAAAATCGACGTAGGTTTTTGTCCCAACCACTTTTATCCGGTATTAGAGCTTCCCAGCAATGGCCCCAGAGCCGTCAACCCAGGAGAAGACGAGTAGAAGACCCCCAAACAGCCAAAGAGCAAAAGTACAAAAATGGGGACTTTGTCATTTTTTTCCAAATTTCCCAAATCACTCCGCGCGCGCTCTGCAGCTAGGCCCTAACTCCCCTCTGCCACCATGGATTTGCTTCAAACCTCTTGCAAAGTAAAGTATATATAGCCAGCAGTGTGCCCAGACCCCGAAACCCACCCACAAACACCAGGAAGCCCCCCAAACAGGCCCCCGAAAACGCTACATTGAGCAAAATGTCAGAAATAGCAACAACAAAAAATCGGCGTGGATTTTGTCCCAACCACTTCTACCCGGTATTAGACCTTCCCAGGAATGCCCCAAGACCCGCCAACCCACCCGCCAAGAAGCATAACACCCCCAAACAGGCCAAAAGCAAAATCTCATACTTGCAATATTTCTCGGCCTTCGGTCCAAACGCGCTGCGTAGCTAGGCCATAAGTCGGGGTTGCCACCACGGATTTCCTGAAAAGCAAATGCAATCAAGATTAGAGTGTCCCAGCAGTGCTCCCAGACCCCGAAACTCACCCACAAACACCAGGAAGCCCCCCAAACAGGCCCCCAAAAACGCTACATTGAGCAAAATGTCAGAAATAGCAAAAAAGAAATTGGCCTGGATTTTGTCCCAACCACTTCTACCCGGTATTAGACCTTCCCAGGAATGCCCCAAGACCCGCCAACCCACCCGCCAAGAAGCATAACACCCCCAAACAGGCCAAAAGCAAAATCTCATACTTGCAATATTTCTCGGCCTTCGGTCCAAACGCGCTGCGTAGCTAGGCCATAAGTCGGGGTTGCCACCACGGATTTCCTGAAAAGCAAATGCAATCAAGATTAGAGTGTCCCAGCAGTGCTCCCAGACCCCGAAACTCACCCACAAACACCAGGAAGCCCCCCAAACAGGCCCCCAAAAACGCTACATTGAGCAAAATGTCAGAAATAGCAAAAAAAAATTGGCCTGGATTTTGTCCCAACCACTTCTACCCGGTATTAGACCTTCCCAGGAATGCCCCAAGACCCGCCAACCCACCCGCCAAGAAGCATAACACCCCCAAACAGGCCAAAAGCAAAATCTCATACTTGCAATATTTCTCGGCCTTCGGTCCAAACGCGCTGCGTAGCTAGGCCATAAGTCGGGGTTGCCACCACGGATTTCCTGAAAAGCAAATGCAATCAAGATTAGAGTGTCCCAGCAGTGCTCCCAGACCCCAAAACTCACCCACAAACACCAGGAAGCCCCCCAAACAGGCCCCCAAAAACGCTACATTGAGCAAAATGTCAGAAATAGCAAAAAAGAAATTGGCCTGGATTTTGTCCCAACCACTTCTACCCGGTATTAGACCTTCCCAGGAATGCCCCAAGACCCGCCAACCCACCCGCCAAGAAGCATAACACCCCCAAACAGGCCAAAAGCAAAATCTCATACTTGCAATATTTCTCGGCCTTCGGTCCAAACGCGCTGCGTAGCTAGGCCATAAGTCGGGGTTGCCACCACGGATTTCCTGAAAAGCAAATGCAATCAAGATTAGAGTGTCCCAGCAGTGCTCCCAGACCCCAAAACTCACCCACAAACACCAGGAAGCCCCACAAACAGGCCCCCGAAAACGCTACGTTGAGCAAAATGTCAGAAATAGCAAAATAAAAATCGACGTGGATTTTGTCCCAACCACTTTTATCCGGTATTAGAGCTTCCCAGCAATGGCCCCAGAGCCGTCAACCCAGGAGAAAACGAGTAGAAGACCCCCAAACAGCCAAAGAGCAAAAGTACAAAAATGGGGACTTTGTCATTTTTTTCCAAATTTCCCAAATCACTCAGCGCGCGCTCTGCAGCTAGGCCCTAACTCCCCTCTGCCACCATGGATTTGCTTCAAACCTCTTGCAAAGTAAAGTATATATAGCCAGCAGTGCGCCCAGACCCCGAAACCCACCCACAAACACCAGGAAGCCCCCCAAACAGGCCCCCGAAAACGCTACATTGAGCAAAATGTCAGAAATAGCACAAAAAAAAAATCGGCCTGGATTTTGTCCCAACCACTTCTACCCGGTATTAGACCTTCCCAGGAATGCCCCAAGACCCGCCAACCCACCCGCCAAGAAGCATAACACCCCCAAACAGGCCAAAAGCAAAATCTCATACTTGCAATATTTCTCGGCCTTCGGTCCAAACGCGCTGCGTAGCTAGGCCATAAGTCGGGGTTGCCACCACGGATTTCCTGAAAAGCAAATGCAATCAAGATTAGAGTGTCCCAGCAGTGCTCCCAGACCCCGAAACTCACCCACAAACACCAGGAAGCCCCCCAAACAGGCCCCCAAAAACGCTACATTGAGCAAAATGTCAGAAATAGCAAAAAAAAAATTGGCCTGGATTTTGTCCCAACCACTTCTACCCGGTATTAGACCTTCCCAGGAATGCCCCAAGACCCGCCAACCCACCCGCCAAGAAGCATAACACCCCCAAACAGGCCAAAAGCAAAATCTCATACTTGCAATATTTCTCGGCCTTCGGTCCAAACGCGCTGCGTAGCTAGGCCATAAGTCGGGGTTGCCACCACGGATTTCCTGAAAAGCAAATGCAATCAAGATTAGAGTGTCCCAGCAGTGCTCCCAGACCCCAAAACTCACCCACAAACACCAGGAAGCCCCACAAACAGGCCCCCGAAAACGCTACGTTGAGCAAAATGTCAGAAATAGCAAAATAAAAATCGACGTGGATTTTGTCCCAACCACTTTTATCCGGTATTAGAGCTTCCCAGCAATGGCCCCAGAGCCGTCAACCCAGGAGAAAACGAGTAGAAGACCCCCAAACAGCCAAAGAGCAAAAGTACAAAAATGGGGACTTTGTCATTTTTTTCCAAATTTCCCAAATCACTCAGCGCGCGCTCTGCAGCTAGGCCCTAACTCCCCTCTGCCACCATGGATTTGCTTCAAACCTCTTGCAAAGTAAAGTATATATAGCCAGCAGTGCGCCCAGACCCCGAAACCCACCCACAAACACCAGGAAGCCCCCCAAACAGGCCCCCGAAAACGCTACATTGAGCAAAATGTCAGAAATAGCAAAATAAAATCGACGTAGGTTTTTGTCCCAACCACTTTTATCCGGTATTAGAGCTTCCCAGCAATGGCCCCAGAGCCATCAACCCAGGAGAAGACGAGTAGAAGACCCCCAAACAGCCAAAGAGCAAAAGTACAAAAATGGGGACTTTGTCATTTTTTTCCAAATTTCCCAAATCACTCCGCGCGCGCTCTGCAGCTAGGCCCTAACTCCCCTCTGCCACCATGGATTTGCTTCAAACCTCTTGCAAAGTAAAGTATATATAGCCAGCAGTGTGCCCAGACCCCGAAACCCACCCACAAACACCAGGAAGCCCCCCAAACAGGCCCCCGAAAACGCTACATTGAGCAAAATGTCAGAAATAGCAACAACAAAAAATCGGCGTGGATTTTGTCCCAACCACTTCTACCCGGTATTAGACCTTCCCAGGAATGCCCCAAGACCCGCCAACCCACCCGCCAAGAAGCATAACACCCCCAAACAGGCCAAAAGCAAAATCTCATACTTGCAATATTTCTCGGCCTTCGGTCCAAACGCGCTGCGTAGCTAGGCCATAAGTCGGGGTTGCCACCACGGATTTCCTGAAAAGCAAATGCAATCAAGATTAGAGTGTCCCAGCAGTGCTCCCAGACCCCGAAACTCACCCACAAACACCAGGAAGCCCCCCAAACAGGCCCCCAAAAACGCTACATTGAGCAAAATGTCAGAAATAGCAAAAAATAAATTGGCCTGGATTTTGTCCCAACCACTTCTACCCGGTATTAGACCTTCCCAGGAATGCCCCAAGACCCGCCAACCCACCCGCCAAGAAGCATAACACCCCCAAACAGGCCAAAAGCAAAATCTCATACTTGCAATATTTCTCGGCCTTCGGTCCAAACGCGCTGCGTAGCTAGGCCATAAGTCGGGGTTGCCACCACGGATTTCCTGAAAAGCAAATGCAATCAAGATTAGAGTGTCCCAGCAGTGCTCCCAGACCCCAAAACTCACCCACAAACACCAGGAAGCCCCACAAACAGGCCCCCGAAAACGCTACGTTGAGCAAAATGTCAGAAATAGCAAAATAAAAATCGACGTGGATTTTGTCCCAACCACTTTTATCCGGTATTAGAGCTTCCCAGCAATGGCCCCAGAGCCGTCAACCCAGGAGAAAACGAGTAGAAGACCCCCAAACAGCCAAAGAGCAAAAGTACAAAAATGGGGACTTTGTCATTTTTTTCCAAATTTCCCAAATCACTCCGCGCGCGCTCTGCAGCTAGGCCCTAACTCCCCTCTGCCACCATGGATTTGCTTCAAACCTCTTGCAAAGTAAAGTATATATAGCCAGCAGTGCGCCCAGACCCCGAAACCCACCCACAAACACCAGGAAGCCCCCCAAACAGGCCCCCGAAAACGCTACATTGAGCAAAATGTCAGAAATAGCAAAAAAAAATCGACGTGGATTTTGTCCCAACCACTTTTATCCGGTATTAGAGCTTCCCAGCAATGGCCCCAGAGCCGTCAACCCAGGAGAAGACGAGTAGAAGACCCCCAAACAGCCAAAGAGCAAAAGTATAAAAATGGGGACTTTGTCATTTTTTTCCAAATTTCCCAAATCACTCCGCGCGCGCTCTGCAGCTAGGCCCTAACTCCCCTCTGCCACCATGGATTTGCTTCAAACCTCTTGCAAAGTAAAGTATATATAGCCAGCAGTGCGCCCAGACCCCGAAACCCACCCACAAACACCAGGAAGCCCCCCAAACAGGCCCCCAAAAACGCTACATTGAGCAAAATGTCAGAAATAGCACAAAAAAAAAATCGGCCTGGATTTTGTCCCAACCACTTCTACCCGGTATTAGACCTTCCCAGGAATGCCCCAAGACCCGCCAACCCACCCGCCAAGAAGCATAACACCCCCAAACAGGCCAAAAGCAAAATCTCATACTTGCAATATTTCTCGGCCTTCGGTCCAAACGCGCTGCGTAGCTAGGCCATAAGTCGGGGTTGCCACCACGGATTTCCTGAAAAGCAAATGCAATCAAGATTAGAGTGTCCCAGCAGTGCTCCCAGACCCCGAAACTCACCCACAAACACCAGGAAGCCCCCCAAACAGGCCCCCAAAAACGCTACATTGAGCAAAATGTCAGAAATAGCAAAAAAAAAATTGGCCTGGATTTTGTCCCAACCACTTCTACCCGGTATTAGACCTTCCCAGGAATGCCCCAAGACCCGCCAAGAAGCATAACACCCCCAAACAGGCCAAAAGCAAAATCTCATACTTGCAATATTTCTCGGCCTTCGGTCCAAACGCGCTGCGTAGCTAGGCCATAAGTCGGGGTTGCCACCACGGATTTCCTGAAAAGCAAATGCAATCAAGATTAGAGTGTCCCAGCAGTGCTCCCAGACCCCAAAACTCACCCACAAACACCAGGAAGCCCCACAAACAGGCCCCCGAAAACGCTACGTTGAGCAAAATGTCAGAAATAGCAAAATAAAAATCGACGTGGATTTTGTCCCAACCACTTTTATCCAGTATTAGAGCTTCCCAGCAATGGCCCCAGAGCCGTCAACCCAGGAGAAAACGAGTAGAAGACCCCCAAACAGCCAAAGAGCAAAAGTACAAAAATGGGGACTTTGTCATTTTTTTCCAAATTTCCCAAATCACTCCGCGCGCGCTCTGCAGCTAGGCCCTAACTCCCCTCTGCCACCATGGATTTGCTTCAAACCTCTTGCAAAGTAAAGTATATATAGCCAGCAGTGCGCCCAGACCCCGAAACCCACCCACAAACACCAGGAAGCCCCCCAAACAGGCCCCCGAAAACGCTACATTGAGCAAAATGTCAGAAATAGCAAAAAAAAAATCGACGTGGATTTTGTCCCAACCACTTTTATCCGGTATTAGAGCTTCCCAGCAATGGCCCCAGAGCCGTCAACCCAGGAGAAAACGAGTAGAAGACCCCCAAACAGCCAAAGAGCAAAAGTACATAAATGGGGACTTTGTCATTTTTTTCCAAATTTCCCAAATCACTCCGCGCGCGCTCTGCAGCTAGGCCCTAACTCCCCTCTGCCACCATGGATTTGCTTCAAACCTCTTGCAAAGTAAAGTATATATAGCCAGCAGTGCGCCCAGACCCCGAAACCCACCCACAAACACCAGGAAGCCCCCCAAACAGGCCCCCGAAAACGCTACATTGAGCAAAATGTCAGAAAAAGCAACAAAAAAAATCAGCGTGGATTTTGTCCCAACCACTTCTACCCGGTATTAGACCTTCCCAGGAATGCCCCAAGACCCGCCAACCCACCCGCCAAGAAGCATAACACCCCCAAACAGGCCAAAAGCAAAATCTCATACTTGCAATATTTCTCGGCCTTCGGTCCAAACGCGCTGCGTAGCTAGGCCATAAGTCGGGGTTGCCACCACGGATTTCCTGAAAAGCAAATGCAATCAAGATTAGAGTGTCCCAGCAGTGCTCCCAGACCCCGAAACTCACCCACAAACACCAGGAAGCCCCCCAAACAGGCCCCCAAAAACGCTACATTGAGCAAAATGTCAGAAATAGCAACAAAAAAAATCGGCCTGGATTTTGTCCCAACCACTTCTACCCGGTATTAGACTTTCCCAGGAATGCCCCAAGACCCGCCAACCCACCCGCCAAGAAGCATAACACCCCCAAACAGGCCAAAAGCAAAATCTCATACTTGCAATATTTCTCGGCCTTCGGTCCAAACGCGCTGCGTAGCTAGGCCATAAGTCGGGGTTGCCACCACGGATTTCCTGAAAAGCAAATGCAATCAAGATTAGAGTATCCCAGCAGTGCTCCCAGACCCCGAAACTCACCCACAAACAGACGGAACCCCCCCCTAAGAGCACCTCAAAGGCAAGCAAGTCAGCAAAAACACTAAAAAATGTGCGCCTCGGATTTGGTCCAAACCACTTTTATCCGGTATTAGAGCTTCCCAACAATGGTCCCAGAGCTGTCAACTCACCTGCAAAGAGGTAGAACAACACCCCCACAAGTGCTGAGTCTTTCTTCATTGGGCGTAAACCAGCCCTCTGGTTTGATGGAAATAGGAGTCTGGAGGAGGAGGATAGAGGAGCATGTTCTTCTGAACTTGTGAACCTGAGGAATGCAGACTGCGGCAACTTCAAATCAATTAGCAAACCAGTGAAGACAGTTCTGCTGATGGGCTTGTTTTTGTGATTATCTGATTAAAGTTTGAAATATATTAACTGTGCACAACAAAGAAAGACAGACACACAGGAATAAAAGTGAATAAGGATGAAAAAGAAAGTTATTGATTTGTTGTCTCATTTTCAGGGCTCGGTATCACGGTCCAGGAATGAGAATAAGGCTTTGTCATCATACTCTGCGAATTCAGGCAGGGTGAGCTCAGTGTCACCTGACAGAGTAGAAATTCCCTCATCTATGTTGCTGGCCACCTCGTCTTCATCCGGCGCGCTTTCATGCACTCTGAAATCTGGTGGTATGAGGTGCTGATTCATCTTGATCATTGTTAACCTCTCCACATTTTTGGGCGAGAGGCGGCTCCGTTTGGGAGTTACAATGCCACCAGCAGCACTGAAAACACGTTCAGAAGACACGCTTGCGAGTGGGCAAGACAAGTAGTTTAAAGCCAGGTTGGTGAGCTGTGGCCACAATTCTTTTTTCCCATGCCAATACGCCAATGGGTCAGAATTAACATAGACCTCTGTTGAGTCATTCAGATAGTCCTTCACCATCGACTCAAGGTCCTCATCCAAGGTTCCTCCACTTTGCTTAGCTGTTGCTGTGCCTCTGACCTTTTGAGAACCAAACCCACGCAGAGCTAGCCAATCCTCTTCAGCCTCCAATGTTTCTGTTGTGTCTGTGCAGATGATCCGGTTGCCGGTGTCTTTAACGGCTGAGAGGTCACTTGTGCCACAGCCACAGGTGCAGAAGTGGATTGTTTTGACTGGGGATGGCCTGCTGATGTACTGCCATTTCCTTCAATTTTCAGCCGTTCTCTTTCAAACCTCTTGGCTGACAAGGCTAGCCAACGTTTGTACTTTGGAACATGTTCATCATCAAAAGGAAAGAATGCTTGGCCTGCCAGCGCCTTTTTGTAGCGTGGATCCAGAATAGTAGCACAAATGTAATGCTCTTCTGAGTGGATCATTTTAAGACGTTCATCACCTTGTAGGAGCTCTAATAATTTCTCAGCCAGAACAAAAGAGTCTTGGTTTTTTACATCTTTTTCAAACACAGAACACACCTCCTTCAGTTGGTCCTCCAGCATGTACAACAATGGGATAGCTTTTCCCAAATTACAGTCCTCCTTGCTGACTGCACGCGTGAAGAACTCAAAAGGACGAAGCATGCGTGTCAGGCTTTGAACTATGTTCCATTGCGCCGCACCCATCCTCAGGTCATCCTGAGCTGTACACTCTGTTAAGAAATATTGATTGAGTACCGTATACTGCTCATACAGACGCTCAAGCATGTAGAAGGTTGAGTTCCAACGTGTTACCACCTCCTGGATGAGTGCTTTCACTGGCATTTGACGTTGATATAGCAGGCTCCTCAGCTGCTTCCGGGCCTTAAAAGAATGGCTGAAATGGTTGCACATTTTTCGGCAGGTGTCCAATACTCTGTACGCTGCACTGCCTTTATTACCCAAGAATTTTTGGACAACCAGGTTTATATAGTGCGCCAAACACGGCACTCTGAAATAGTTACCCAGCCTCATGGCCTTAACTATATTGGCGCCATTGTCCGTGGAAACATAACCAACCTGGCGTTTTAGTGGGGACAGCCAGTTAAGGACCTTTGTGTTAAAGACATCCAAAATGTTTTCTGCTGTGTGACGTTTCTCCAAACCAAACATGGCTAGTGTTGCATGTTTCCGAGCAGCTTTAAAAACAATGTCCGGGTCAACACCTGTGTTTAGCTTTGCTTTAGCCCCTGAAAAAGAGACCCAGTGTGCAGTTATGCACATGTAATCAGCGCCTGCGCCACTGGTCCACATGTCTGTTGTCAGATGTATAGTGTGAACAGCACTCTTCTGCAAAGCTGCCCCAATCACCTTCAGAACATCTTCATGTAGTGCTGGAACCGCAACTCGGGCAAAATAGAACCGGCTAGGAACCTTCCATTTAGGGCAGAGCGCTGCCACTAATTCTAGAAAACCAACCCCTTCTACAAAAGAAAAAGGGAGAAGGTCCAGAGCTAGCATTTTAGCCAGCTTAGTGTTATACAGACGCGTCAGTGGGTGGTTGCGTTCATATTGCGCTTCTGTAAACAACATCTTTTTAATGTTGCCCTGGACCAAGGATTTACGGGATGATGATGATATCTTCGACCCAGTTACGCTCGCTGATGAACTTTTCCGCATTGATGTCTCACTCTCTCCCACACTCTTAGCGTGCCTCACATGGGGTGTGCTGCTGACAGGGGTACTGGGTGTAAGTGAAGTGTTTGAATCGTCTTCTTCCTCCTCATCATCATCAGATGAAAAATCAACGTTTTCATTACGTGCAATTCGGGCTTCCTTGACCGCCTCTAGGTGCGCAAACCATTGGACAGGGTGCGCTCTCTTAAGATGACCTCTCTGGCCTCCGGTACCATAGTTGGTACCAAACTTACCACGACTAACTCAAAACTTACACATGCTACAAATGTCTACGTTTTCCATTCTTGGGCAAACACTAAAGAAGTCCCAAACTGGAGACTTGAAATGTCTTTGGGGGCCGGAGGAGGCGGCGATACTGGTGGTGGTGGTCCTGCTGCTAATGCCAGATGAAGTGGAGGATGTGGATTGCAGAACTTCAGTACGTTTTGCACTTTCACCACCACGAATTGAGGTCGAGGTGGATGGAGGTCCCTTCTTGCGAGGAAGAAATATGGAAGCGGTAGGTGTTGGTGTACTAGTTAACTCCAAATCTAATGATTGTTGTGTTTCCATTTCCATTGCCTCCTCGTCGACATCATCATCACGCTCAGCAGCTTCTCGGGATAGGGTCAAAATGTCTCTTTGCTGCATGCCCGCTGGGGCTGCAGTGACCTTTATGATGACTGGCTCGTCGTCATCGTGAGAGGCTTCACCAGCAGCAGTATGCGTCACTTCTTGTTGTGCCTCATCACACTCCATAGCTATGAGTTTTTCGATGACCTTCCTTTTACGCTTAGGTATCTTTGTCAGATCATGGTGTGCCTCACTCTCAGGCTGCCGTGGTGGTACCCATTCGTCATCCAGATCATCAGAAGGCGGTGGGCTTGAAGAAGATGTAGACACCAACCTTGATCTTTTCCTTGCTAGGGATGTGGAAGACAATGAATAATCATCAGGAGGAGTGGCTTCCAATGATACCTCGGCTTGATTGTCGATTTCCTGATGTGCCCCTACTTCAGGAGGGACAACTATTGTGGGAACTTGTTGTGACCCTCCATGCACCTCTGCTTGCGCATCTCCTTGCGCTGCCTCTCCTTCCACATGTACTTGGGCTTGTACTACTTGCACATGTTGTTGTTGCGGCTGTGGTTGTTCAACACTTGACAGATGAGTTACAACAACCTGTGTTGATTCAGGGACATTGCTGCTACTTTCTTGCGATGAGCCAACATCACTGGTCGATGGTGATTGGAGAAGTACACTGACTGCCTCTGAAGCACTCAAGGGCTTTGACTTAAGTTGGCGTGGTGGTGGAGGCACTGAACCCAATGGAGCGGGGGTGCTGCTCCCAGCTTGGTCCCCAGCAGATCCTGCTGCTGCAGGCGTACTTTTTTTTTTGCTCCCAAAAAACGTGGCGGTTGGCACACCAGCCTCCTTGGTAACTTGCTTCTTCTGCTCCTTACTAGCAACTTTCTTGCTAGAGGAGCTACGGAGACCTTTTTTTGGGGCCATCTTCTTCAGAGCAGGTCAGACAGCAGGCCGCAGTTGCACGAATTGTAGAGTTGTCTGAGGCCAGACGTGACGTCGCGTGACGTTATGCTGCACACACACACCGCTGCAGGACTTCTTCCTGGCACTGGTGGTTCTCTTGAGTCTTGTGCACCTAAAAACAATGGAAGACAGAGGAACATCAGTTCAGTTATACACCCCAAAAAAATCGAACAAAAACCCAGAAAAATCAGCACAATCCCATTCCATCCATGCCCTCCATGATGTTTAAGTTCAAGACACCCCACAGAAAGACTAGGCCCATGCAAGACTCAATACCCCTGGTGAAAAGGCCACAAGTACAGCCCCAAAAAACGAAAATCACTGAAAAATCAGCACAATCCCATTCCATCCATGCCCTCCATGATGTTTAAGTTCAAGACACCCCACAGAAAGACTAGGCCCATGCAAGACTCAATACCCCTGGTGAAAAGGCCACAAGTACAGCCCCAAAAAACGAAAATCACTGAAAAATCAGCACAATCCCATTCCATCCATGCCCTCCATGATGTTTAAATTCAAGACAACCCACAGAAAGACTAGGCCCATGCAAGACTCACTACCCCTGGGCATAAAGGTTGAAAAGTAGGCAAAATGGTTGCAGGCCTAACAACAATGCCTACATTCAAAATGGCCACTTTCCTCCCAGCACATGGTCTGGGGCTGTAGCAGCACTCAAAATGGCCCCCAGCCACATGGCCTGTCCCTCCCCATGAACACCCCCAAAAATCGAAAAACACTGCAAAATCAGCACAATCCCATTCCATCCATGCCCTCCATGATGTTTAAGTTCAAGACACCCCACAGAAAGACTAGGCCCATGCAAGACTCAATACCCCTGGTGAAAAGGCCACAAGTACAGCCCCAAAAAACGAAAATCACTGAAAAATCAGCACAATCCCATTCCATCCATGCCCTTCATGATGTTTAAGTTCAAGACACCCCACAGAAAGACTAGGCCCATGCAAGACTCAAATACCCCTGGTGAAAAGGCCACAAGTACAGCCCCAAAAAACGAAAATCACTGAAAAATCAGCACAATCCCATTCCATCCATGCCCTCCATGATGTTTAAGTTCAAGACACCCCACAGAAAGACTAGGCCCATGCTAGACTCAAATACCCCTGGTGAAAAGGCCACAAGTACAGCCCCAAAAAACGAAAATTACTGAAAAATCAGCACAATCCCATTCCATCCATGCCCTCCATGATGTTTAAGTTCAAGACACACCACAGAAAGACTAGGCCCATGCTAGACTCAAATACCCCTGGTGAAAAGGCCACCAGTACAGCCCCCAAAAACGAAAATCACTGAAAAATCAGCACAATCCCATTCCATCCATGCCCTCCATGATGTTTAAATTCAAGACAACCCACAGAAAGACTAGGCCCATGCAACACTCACTACCCCTGGGCATAAAGGTTGAAAAGTAGGCAAAATGGTTGCAGGCCTAACAACAATGCCTGCATTCAAAATGGCCACTTGCCTCCCAGCACATGGCCAGGGCCTGTAGCAGCACTCAAAATGGCCCCCAGCCACATGGCCTGTCCCTACCCATGAACACCCCCAAAAATCGAAAAACACTGCAAAATCAGCACAATCCCATTCCATCCATGCCCTCCATGATGTTTAAGTTCAAGACACCCCACAGAAAGACTAGGCCCATGCAAGACTCAATACCCCTGGTGAAAAGGCCACAAGTACAGCCCCAAAAAACGAAAATCACTGAAAAATCAGCACAATCCCATTCCATCCATGCCCTCCATGATGTTTAAATTCAAGACAACCCACAGAAAGACTAGGCCCATGCAAGACTCACTACCCCTGGGCATAAAGGTTGAAAAGTAGGCAAAATGGTTGCAGGCCTAACAACAATGCCTACATTCAAAATGGCCACTTGCCTCCCAGCACATGGCCAGGGCCTGTAGCAGCACTCAAAATGGCCCCCAGCCACATGGCCTGTCCCTCCCCATGAACACCCCCAAAAATCGAAAAACACTGCAAAATCAGCACAATCCCATTCCATCCATGCCCTCCATGATGTTTAAGTTCAAGACACCCCACAGAAAGACTAGGCCCATGCAAGACTCAATACCCCTGGTGAAAAGGCCACAAGTACAGCCCCAAAAAACGAAAATCACTGAAAAATCAGCACAATCCCATTCCATCCATGCCCTCCATGATGTTTAAATTCAAGACAACCCACAGAAAGACTAGGCCCATGCAAGACTCACTACCCCTGGGCATAAAGGTTGAAAAGTAGGCAAAATGGTTGCAGGCCTAACAACAATGCCTACATTCAAAATGGCCACTTGCCTCCCTGCACATGGCCAGGGCCTGTAGCAGCACTCAAAATGCCCCCCAGCCACATGGCCTGTCCCTCCCCATGAACACCCCCAATAATCGAAAATCACTGAAAAATCAGCACAATCCCATTCCATCCATGCCCTCCATGATGTTTAAGTTCAAGACACCCCACAAAAACACTAGGCCCATGCTAGACTCAAATACCCCTGGTGAAAAGGCCACAAGTACAGCCCCAAAAAACGAAAATCACTGAAAAATGAGCACAATTCCATTCCATCCATGCCCTCCATGATGTTTAAGTTCAAGACACCCCACAGAAAGACTAGGCCCATGCTAGACTCAAATACCCCTGGTGAAAAGGTCACAAGTACAGCCCCAAAAAACGAAAATCACTGAAAAATCAGCACAATCCCAATCCATCCATGCCCTCCATGATGTTTAAGTTCAAGACAACCCACAGAAAGACTCAGTCCACCCACCACTGAGTACCCCTGGGCAAAAGGCCCCAAAACAGCCCAAAAATCGAAAATTCCAAAATTGTAGTTGCAGCAACTGTAATGCCCCAAACAAACTTACTTGTAAAATTTCTAATCCAACAGTGATCCAAAGAAAGTCAAAAAGGCCTCAAATCCAAATATCCAGCAGCATCCACAAAAAGTAATCCTTCCAGCTCCAGATCCAAATGAAAAGTGACCAGGAGATGGACAAAGCACTGGGAGGAGCCTGCCGGACAGGAACAGGAAGTTGAAGACTGTGGGGCACTTCCTTCCTCCCACCCCCCTCCCCCCCTCCCCAAAATGGACTCCTCGCTAAAAAAGTGCAGGCAAATGTCAACCTAAGGAGTTATTCAGATAAAAATCATCATTTCAAGAAGGTTTATGCTGCTTGCTGGTGGATTTCTTGTGCAGAATTGCAAATTTTATATTTTTGCTTGTGCGAGATTGTTGCTGCTCGCCGCATCTCAAATTTCGCAATTGCGAAGTACCGCGAGACGTGATCTCGCCGTACTCGCGGTGACAAACTCTCGCTGTGCAAGTTGGCAAGCCGCGATGACGTAATCGCGCTCGCCAAATTCCCGCGGGATCACATAGCAGGATCCAAAATGGCGCAGCACTCGCAAAATATCGAGAAAAACAACTCGGCAAACGATGATAAACGCCGCGCGCCGCAAAAATTGTATCACCAACGCCGCGCGCCGCAAAAAAAATCCGCTGCGTGCGAATTTGCGGATTTTGCGGGAAATTCGCAAATCTCGCGGATTGCGAATTTACCAAAAATCAGCAAAATCCGCGAGCGTAACGGATTTTCTGCCCATACTTATATGAAACCCTCCGGGCGCCCTCTGGGCAGAGTCCGCTGATCAGGCACAATTAGAATGGTGGTCCCCTTGAGGCACACCAAAACCACGGCATGGGAAGGTCTGACAGATTTTGCGGGGGTCCCCCGTAAATGTGTAACAAAGTAAGCGGGACTACTTGGAACATAGAACGTGGAACCATGCCATATCACAAAATGTCCCCCCTAGTATTCTGCTTTATTGCATACCCTCATTGTGTGCAACCCATCAAAGTTACCAGCTCATTCGGTGCTGTGCTGCTGTGCTGATGCCCCCACCCTGGCATGTCCAGCCATGTTGTAAAATTCTTATACAGGCTATAATGGCCATAGAGCAGGTGAACTCAACCGTAGCATCCTTTGACCCGCACTTGTTTCCTGGGGCACCATTTTCCTTGAAATGGACACTAAATTTGCACAGACACGCAGTTTTACTGCTACTGTTTTGTTGAACTGCACGATACAACCGAACTTCCGCTTCCGGGACAGTTTGTCTTTTGTACATCAACAAGCACACCGTTCTGATTTGGTTAGACCATATTAAATCACTGTTTCCATCGTATATCAAAATTACTAGAAATGTGCTCCCTTTCCTTACTGATATGTACGTACCCCATGTTCAATATATCAAAAAATTAAGCCAGAATTTGTCAGCAGACCAAGCCTCACAAATGTCCTTAGTCTTTGAAGCACAACAAACGTCGCCAGTCGGCTTTAGGGTTAAAGGCATCTTTATTTAACTTGGGCCTAGTTTAAATGATCCTCCTACCTGAAGGGCTAGGTGTCTCCGCAGCCGGTAACATGGGCATCTAATTATAGAACTCCACATGATGAATGTGCATGTTACAAAGTTTTTAATTTTCTTAAAGCGTTTCTCCCGCTATTTTAGAGATGTTTAAATTAAAAAGAAGAATCACTCTAGTATATAATGTATTTCGTGATATATCGTGGTACTATGGAATTAGAAATCTCTATATACTATTTTAACATATTGTGGATCTCCGAAGAGGTCTATACCAGTAAAAATGTCAATGGTTTTGTCCAAAACGAGTCCTTTTATAAGTAATATATAATAGTTTGGGTTGACGCTTATCCCTGTCGATTTCCAGATAGACAGACAGCAGAGATTAAAATAATACAGAAGACACCTCTGGAAGTGATTATGTGGGTGCCTTTTCTTCCTTCCCCCACCTATAGTTGTAAGTATAGTGTTTTATTCTTTATTTTTTAGTTACATAGATACAGTTTTCTGTGCCTTGTTTAGTTAGTGTATATTTTTACCTCTAGTCCGTGGTAGTAGAAGATACCGACTACGTTTCATAAAGAATTGGTCCCTAGAAAGATACGTGCCCTGGGTGACATTTGTGATGGACCTCCCTAGGTATTTATTTCCGATGTATGTGATTGGGTATTTCTAGAATGTTCCTTGTTTTTATTCCATCTTTTCATTAAGCTTTGGAATCACTGGGTGCACTTGCTTATTCTTTTACACAGTGTTTTGTAAGGCATATTGTGATTGGCCTCAGTTTGGGGTCAGAATACTTTTCGACGCGTTAAGGTTTAAGCTATCTGGCTGTCACTTCAGTATTCTATAAACATTTGTATATAGGCTCCCTTCTTTACGTGTGCATGTGTAATTGTTTTAAATTACCATATGATATCTGTATGTATATTTGTAAATGCCATAAATAATGGAAGACGAATAAGGTATTCTTGATATTGTAGGTTGGTTTGAGTATGTGGTTACTCTGAAGCCCAAGTCCTGATGAGGCCCGTAAGTTGATGGGCTGAAACGCGTCGATAATACAGTGGAAGACACTTTTGATTATATAAATAATTTCAGGGGCATTTTTTGAAAAGATAAGGACAGAAGTTTTGAACCTTAAATGCTCGACCTACAGAGTGATCTTTTATTTTTGGAATGCTCAGTAGGGTATTTTTTGTGTATAGAGCATCCTCTTTGAATGATAGGGCTATGAGATACAATAAGTAATGTTTATATATTGTGGTGTTTGTTTATGTGGACTTTGTATTTATATGTCTATTGTGATAAATATTTGTATATATACATGTAAATATATTGTAAATATATTGTTTATGTGAGTCTTCACTCAAAAAAATACAGAAGATAAAAAGAATAAAACGTGGTAAGAAATATATATTTTTTGTTCAGAAAATATTCGACATCTGTTTTTTAGCCATACCTTTGGTCAGTGATTCCTTGTAAATCAGTAGATTGGTTCTAAAGATTAATTCGAGTGGGAGAGGTAATTCATAGTATCTCTCCAACATATTGTTGTTTGATTATTTGTTCCATGGCATTAGCTTTTTTGACATATTCATTCATTCATGGGCATCTGTCCCATATTCCACTTGGTATGCACCGAGGTATATATTAAATGAAAAACTCCCTGTGACATAGTTAGTTGGAGGGGCAAATTACTGTGCAGAATGACTGCTCTGTGGCCCAAGGAATCTGGGCCATCCCGAATTATGGCCAAAGAAATGCCAGGTCCCTCGCTCCTGAGCCGCCTGGTGTTCGTGGCTGCCTGGTGTCCACATTGCTCCCTCCTGGGCTGCCTGGTATCGTTGTGCTCATTGCTGCGCCTGCTATTGCAAATAAGTTGTTTTGATTTGCCTATTTCGTCATTTAATATTGTGCTCATTGCTGCGCCTGCCATTGCAAATAAGTTGTTTTGATTTGCCCATTTCATTATATAATATTGCTCCGCTTTGCCTGGTATCGCCGCTTTGGGTGTCTGTGCCAGATTGTGCCCCCGATCCCGTCCTGCATTGCTTTCGTGCCATTTGTTGTGCCTCTCCTGCTCCCCCATGGCCCCTCCAACGTGCATTAAGGAGCTGTGAGCGTCCTGACCTGGTCAGAACCGGTCGCTCCACCTTGCTCCTGAGCTGCCTGGTGTTCGTGGCTGCCTGGTGTCCACATTGCTCCCTCCTGGGCTGCCTGGTCTCGTTGTGCTCATTGCTGCGCCTGCTATTGCAAATAAGTTGTTTTGATTTGCCTATTTCGTCATATAATATTGTGCTCATTGATGCGCCTGCCATTGCAAATAAGTTGTTTTGATTTGCCCGTTTCATTATATAATATTGCTCCGCTTTGCCTGGTATCGCCGCTTTGGGTGTCTGTGCCAGATTGTGCCCCCCGATCCCGTCCTGCATTGTTTTCGTGCCATTTGTTGTGCCTCTCCTGCTCCCCCACGGCCCCTTCCCCGTAGCCCTCCGGCATCCCCAGACCTCGCAACCCCGCTCCCGCCTCCCAGCTGCTCCTCCCTCGCTCCGCCCCCTCCACGATCCATTTATGACGGATGCACTTAAGCGCAGCGTTCACGCGCAGCGGTCGCGCCCCTTGCGCGCCAAAGGTAAGCCCGTCTACGAAACCTACTGGACACCACAACGCCGGACGTTGCCTTTCTTACAGAAACCTGGATGAATACCGCATCAGCGCCCGACATCGCCATAGCTATCCCGGACGGCTACAAGATCATCCGAAAGGACCGCATCAACCGAACAGGAGGAGGCATCGCCATCGTCCACAAGAACACCATCCACCTCACAACCAGCTCCGACGACACCTTCACCGCTGCCGAACACCTCCACTTCCAGATACACACCGACCCCAAGACCACACTAAGAGGCACCCTCATCTACAGAACACCAGGACCCCACACACAATTCAGCGAAGAGATCACTGACTTTATCAGCCCACACGCCCTCCCCTCCGAGGACTACATTTCCTAGGGGACCTCAACTTCCAGCTGGAAAAGAATAACGACAGCAACACCACCACCCTGCTGGACAACCTTGTCAATCTCGGACTCCTACAACTGGTAAACACCCCCACCCACCACGCCGGACACACGCTCGACCCAATCTTCTCCTCCAGCAAACACATCTCCTTCATTCACGCCACAGGACTCCACTGGATGGACAACAGCTGCATCCACTTCAACTTCAGAAAGACCACAACCCACAACAAGTCCCACGCAGAAACTGGAAGAAAATTACCACCGACCAGCTCACCACATCGCTAAACCAAAACCTTCCCGCCAAACCATCGGACCCAAACCAAGCAGCCATCAATCTCGCACAATGGATCACCCACTGCGCCGATGAATTAGCACCCTTGAAAAACCATCACAACAAACCAGGTAGCAAAAAAGTCTCCTGGTTCAATGACGACCTCAAGAACTCCAAAAAGAACTGCTGCACCCTCGAGAAAGCCTGGCGAAAAAACCCAACCACAGACAACATGACCGCCCTCAAGGACGCCACCCGCAAACACCACCAGCTGATCCGATCCACCAAGAAATTAGCATTCAAGGATTGACTCGACAACAACGCCCACAACAGCAAGGAACTCTTCAGCATCGTCAAAGAGCTAACCAATCCCAGCGGCGGCTCTAACGACATCACTCCCTCTCAAGACCTTTGCAACTCTCTAGCCTCATTCTTCCACAGCAAAATCGCTAACATACATAACAGCTTTGGTGACCAGTCCACCCGCCTCACCACCACCGAACTGAAGCCCCCCACCACCACCCTTGGTGGCTGGGACCCAATCAGCACCGAAGACACCATCCGCTTGATGAACTCCATTCACTCCCGATCACCAACCGACCCATGCCCCCACCACATCTTCAACAAGGCCGACTCCATCATCGCACCCCATCTCCGGGATATCATCAACTGCTCCCTCAACACCGCTATCTTCCCAGAAAGCTGGAAACATGCCGAACTCAGTGCTCTACTGAAGAAACCCACAGCAGACCCGACTGAACTTAAGAACTACCGCCCCATCTCGTTCCTCCCTTTCCCTGCCAAGGTCATAGAGAAGACCGTCAACAATCAGCTTGCAGCCTTCCTCGAATCTAACGGCTCCCTCGACCCCTCACAGTCCGGCTTCCGAGCCAAACAGAGCACTGAGACCGCCCTCATCGCAGCCACAGACAACATCCGCACACTTCTCGACAACGGGGAAACAGCTGCCCTCATCCTCCTGGACCTCTCCGCAGCGTTTGACACGGTCTGCCATAGCACCCTTGTACAACGCCTCAGAAACGTCGGGATACAAGGAAAGGCACTGGACTGGATCATCTTGTTTCTCGCTGGAAGAACCCGGGAGTCCGCCTCCCCCCTTTCAGGTCAGAGGCCATCGAAGTCATCTGCGGCGTACCACAAGGATCATCGCTCAGCCCCACCCTCCCTCTTCAACGTCTACATGAGCCCCCTCGCATCCATCGCACGCCAGCACAACCTCAACATCATCTCCTACGCCGACGACACCCAGCTGATCCTCTCCCTCACCAAAGACCCAAACACCACTAAAACTAACCTACACGAAGGGATGAAAGACGTTGCCGAGTGGATGAAGAACAGCCGCTTAAAACTGAATTCTGACAAGATGGAAGTCCTCATCCTAGGATCATCCCCCTCCGCATGGGATGACTCATGGTGGCCACCGGCCCTGGGCAGCACACCCAAACCAACGGACCATGCTCGCAACCTGGGATTCATTCTAGTCTCCTCCCTCTCGATGACCAGACAAGTCAACGCCGTCTCATCATCATGCTTTAACATCTTACGTATGCTCAGAAAGATCTTCCGCTGGATCCCCACTGAAACAAGAAAGACGGTCACCCAAGCACTCGTCACAAGCCAACTGGACTTCGGAAACACCCTCTATGCCGGAACCACAGCCAAATTACAGAATAAACTCCAACGCATTCAGAACGCCTCCGCCCGAATCATCCTAGATATCCCCCGCCACAATCACATATCCGGTCACCTGAGAGACCTTCACTGGCTCCCAGTCAACAAGAGAATAACGTTCCGTCTCCTCACCCACGCACACAAAGCCCTCCACGACCTGGGACCCAAATACCTCAACACGCGCCTTACCTTTTACACCCCCACCCGCCAACTACGATCGTCCAATAAAGCCCTCGCCGCGATTCCATGCATCTGAAGAGCCACCCTGGGAGGAAGATCCTTCTCCTACTTAGCGGCCAAAACCTGGAACTCTCTCCCCACCCACCTCCGCCTTATACAGAACCACCTCTCCTTCAGAAAACAACTCAAAACTTGGCTATTTGATAAGTAACAAACACCCCCCCCCCCCTCAAGCGCCTTGAGACCCTCTGGGTGAGTAGTGCGCTATACAAATTTTTGACTTGACTTGACTTGACTTGACATGATGATCAGCCCGGAAACCTGATCCTGCAGTTGTGAGTGTGGGACCTTATCTTGTGAGGCCGCCTCCCATCAATGAGCCCTTCTTGGAGCAATAAATAGATCAGTTGGCCTTTCCCTAATAACATATGTGAATTCAAGTCACAGGCAGGCCGTAGCAATGAAGGTTTAATTAGTTGAATGGCATTACCAGCTGCGAGGGTTACGTAAACCTTCATGATGTCCTGAAATCTCAAATATTCTTCCAGAACATTGTATCAGAATGAAAGAAATATAGTTTAAAAAAGGGTGAGCTAGCTACATCTTTATATTATATTCTGCCTTTTTACCGACCCATCCTGCTGTTGGGTCACCTAGACATCACAAGCAAGGTGATGTTCCGGATTGTTCGAAACTTACCTCTGATCTACATTTTCTTCCACAAGGTCATCACTATGTATGAAGTGCATATTATTCTTGATCACAGGTCTGAAGCTCGCAAAAGCCCCTGGGATGGCTCTTCAAAATGAAGCTCAGCCCGGGTTCTTCCTTCATAGGGGTTTATGTGCATTGACTAAGACGGCCCCATTCATATCTGGAACTTTTGAAAGTAGCCAGCTGAAACCAATGGAAAACCATCATGCTGAGACACAGACACTACAGCAACGCTGTGATTGGTCTGGGGATTCCGGGAGGCTGGGTGTTTCCTGTTCCTGTGTTGGAGAGGTGGCAACTGTCGATCACCAGCGATAAGGTACGTTTTTTCTCTTTTTTCTAAACCCCGCTCCCCTCCCACACTCCCCAGCCACCATTCCCAATCAGTCGCCACTGAGCAGAACCCAAAGCATGATGGATGTAGTCACCTACCAGGGATGCAAACTAAGGTGTCAACTGTTGGCTCGTGTGGTGCATGGCCTTGAATTCCCTTCAAAGCAGAGTATATCCGAGTACAGTCCCAGACCCAACATGGCCTGAAAACACCAATATTCTGTCCCTTCTGTTTGATTACCTTTGTCCCTCAATGAGAAAGGTGGACTCTGACTTGAGCATATAGTGTGCTTCTCAGTGAATGTCAAAGGGTGTTCAAGTCCGCTAAACGTGGTGGACATCAACTTTGCAAGGTGGCCCACCTGTACTTCTGGGATTTTATAATGATGACCCCTGTACTCAATTGTGTATGGTAGTGTCTTTTGCCCTCCGCAGGTTTCTCAGCCATGTACAGCTGAAATACAAGAGGGCTTTCTGTTTGTAGTTACTAGAAAACAGCATGGTGGGCTAGCCCTCAAGGGGAGGTTAGGTATGTTGTCTACAACATATCAGCCCACCAAGAACGTTGATAACCCCAAAATGACCATCCCTATTTAGACAGAGTGGGGTCATGCCCAACTGGTACAAAAGTGAATGCGCTGACTGTCCCCGATATGCCTGCTCTGTGCCAAGACTTCCACCGGGTGCCAAACACTCTAGCTAGAAAAGGCAGGGTCCATCTGAACTGGGTCTGTGATAACCAGTGGAAGGGATGTATATCTAGGGATAGTGTACGGACTTTCTCCACTTAGCGTGACTTCTAACTCTAAGTTAAACTGCACAGTACTGGGGTCTAGAGACTAAAGTTGTTACCCCAACACCATACATTTTGTTGGTGTCCCCTAGAATGTCTACAATACAATGAGCCTCCCACTGAAACACTGAACTGGTATTGTAGAATAAGATGGCAGGTACACTGAGGTAGTATGTTGCAGAACTCCTAACACCGACCAAAGAATTGCTGTTTGACACTACTGATGAGGAGTTGGCCCCTGAGTAGAAGAAGGAGGCTTCCTGTGACAGATCTGCAGGCCTTGTACAACCACAAGCCCTTGAAGATACATTCATCCGCTTTAAACCGTGGGGCCATATATGTGATCATGACAACGTTAATAAGCACAATCAATTAACCATGGATGTGGCTTTAAGCAAGCCTAAAAAGAGAGGGACATGGGGCGAATGAAGTTCCAGCATACACACCACCAATCAAGTGAGTTAAATCGGAAGGTATGCAGTTCCTAAAAAAGGAGAAGGGAGAGGTCGGAGGCACCTGAGGTGTCAGATCATGAGATCTGATCCTTCAGGAGCAATAGCCCTCACACACCCGAGGGGTGTCATGCTTCATCATCAGGCAGCTCCTCGTTGGGCCAGCACTGCATTGCTCAACTACCCCCACAGGGGGGCTCTTTACTGGAGTTCTTTTGATTTGAGAACCAATGTAAACAGTGAGGTGCAGTGTGAATGTGATGAAGTGAGTAGGCTGGTGTCCAGTGGACTAAAAAAAAACTAAAGTCAATTTAATAACTGGATTGCTTTGTTATATTAAAAACAGGTAGTGACCAAAAGTGGATATAATGGTCCACACTGGCTCAAAAGGGTTAAGTAGAGGTCAACATGTTTCTTGCCTAATAAATGTCAAAAAATGATAACAGCAATTCTTCAGGACCAAAAAAGCTATACTACAACTCGAAGGAATTCAGTTATCTACGGGAATCCAATGCGCAATCACCACCAGGATCATATGCACACCCCAAAAAGTGTGCCACAGCTAGCCAGCAAAAGCTGGCTCGCTTTGTTCCACCATCGTGCTCGGCCATGGATTCCCCTGAAATGCCGGAGGCCTCAATCGCACCCTGTTTTCGTCTGTGCACGTCCCATAAGCAAGTGAATCATTACACAGTATATAATGCAAATATTAAGGACCCCCTAAAATACTTCTAGAGCTCGTAGGACAGGGTAATAATACAACAGAAGGCAACATTCCTAGGCAGTCAAATGGTTTAAACTAGTTCAACAACTCATCAACGCAGACAACATGATAGGGAGAACTCAGTGTGAAAGTAATTAAGCTACATTAAAACATATTAGAAATGTATTTTATTCATTTAAAAAAAAACTTTCATTCAAATAATGTTATTGGCAAAGCATGATTCTATTGCAACATGATTTAAGCGAAGTCCAAATTCTCATTGATATCACAAAGCCAAAAGCTGACATAAAATAGACGAAACATTAATACATATACATGGACATAATAAAAACAATGTTACGGCACTAAAAAAACAATGTTTCGGCACTAAAAGCGCCTTCTTCAGGAGGGCCACAACTCTTTCTGTATTTAAAAGTAGTATCAACTTCAGATTGTGGACTGTAGATATGACAGCCACACCAGACCTGGTTTTCTGGCTCAAAGATGTCACTTAGGAAATCGGTAATCATAGAAGGTGTTGCACATGTATAGATGACCGTGGACGACGCAGATAATAAAATGATGATCCTTAGTGGGGAAAGATCGCACAGAGACAATCACACAGCTCTGGTCTCAGATAAATATTAAAAGTGTCTGTGAATTCGAGGTTTTAAACGATGTAACAGGCCGTGCATGAATGCGGAGATACACCAAAGCCGCCTATGGGCGAATCAGCGGAATTATCCGTCTCGTGCTGATTAGGATGAAATTACGAGAAGAAAAAAAGCTGCCATGCTCGAAAAGCTGGCTCGCTTTGCTCCCCCATCGTGCTCGGCCATGCACGCCCCTGAAATGCCCAAATCCTCAATCTCCGCAACCTCGGACACAACTCTGATATTGCTCCACCCTCACACCCAAATTAAGCCATGACTCCACTTCCTGCAGGATGTCACTTCATCAGATCTCGGGTGCGGTTGGAGGCCCACAAGTGCATATGACCCGGCTATCCATGCGTCGGCAAGTCCCAAAACACGCTGCTCATCTGTTGGCCCCCCCACTGAGAGATCACAAGCATGGGCATCCAATCCCCCACGCCCCTGGGGAAAGAGGCACGAAACGCGGCATTACTGCGTTCCCTCCACTGCCCGAACACATCAGCGGGATGTTGGAATTTAAGAACATATATATATATATATATATATATATATATATATATATATATATATATATATATATATATATATACATATATATATATATATTCCGCTCAGTGGGGTTGTCCAAGTAGCGGGTAGCACCCGAGCCTGCGTGCGCCTTCCCCAAGGCGTTAGTTGGTATGGGCAGTTGCGTGCTTGTAATAGGCCCGACGCGTTTCGGAAATTTGTTTCCTCATCAGGGGCCAGCAGTAAAGTGCACGACGTCTACCATCTCCCTGTATGAAAACACGCATTGTGCTTATGGGAGATGTAGTCCATATATCCTGGATGGATGCACTTACAAGTTACTGCTCGTTCCAAAGGCTCTTACATGAGCCCCCAAACATCACTCCTGTCCTCATCCGTCGCGCAGCTCCACTTACGAGACTCCTTGGATAGCGGGTCTCGTGGCCCCCGTTTCTTCGGGGTGGTGCTACCCAGCGGCAGGACGCCGCTAATGTATTCCGCTCAGTGGGGTTGTCCAAGTAGCGGGTAGCACCCGAGCCTGCGTGCGCCTTCCCCAAGGCGTTAGTTGGTATGGGCAGTTGCATGCTTGTAATAGGCCCGACGCGTTTCGGAAATTTGTTTCCTCATCAGGGGCCAGCAGTAAAGTGCACGACGTCTACCATCTCCCTGTATGAAAACACGCATTGTGCTTATGGGAGATGTAGTCCATATATCCTGGATGGATGCACTTACAAGTTACTGCTCGTTCCAAAGGCTCTTACATGAGCCCCCAAACATCACTCCTGTCCTCATCCGTCGCGCAGCTCCACTTACGAGACTCCTTGGATAGCGGGTCTCGTGGCCCCCGTTTCTTCGGGGTGGTGCTACCCAGCGGCAGGACGCCGCTAATGTATTCCGCTCAGTGGGGTTGTCCAAGTAGCGGGTAGCACCCGAGCCTGCGTGCGCCTTCCCCAAGGCGTTAGTTGGTATGGGCAGTTGCGTGCTTGTAATAGGCCCAACGCGTTTCGGAAATTTGTTTCCTCATCAGGGGCCAGCAGTAAAGTGCACGACGTCTACCATCTCCCTGTATGAAAACACGCATTGTGCTTATGGGAGATGTAGTCCATATATCCTGGATGGATGCACTTACAAGTTACTGCTCGTTCCAAAGGCTCTTACATGAGCCCCCAAACATCACTCCTGTCCTCATCCGTCGCGCAGCTCCACTTACGAGACTCCTCGGATAGCGCGTCTCGTGGCCCCCGTTTCTTCGGGGTGGTGCTACCCAGCGGCAGGACGCCGCTAATGTATTCCGCTCAGTGGGGTTGTCCAAGTAGCGGGTAGCACCCGAGCCTGCGTGCGCCTTCCCCAAGGCGTTAGTTGGTATGGGCAGTTGCGTGCTTGTAATAGGCCCGACGCGTTTCGGAAATTTGTTTCCTCATCAGGGGCCAGCAGTAAAGTGCACGACGTCTACCATCTCCCTGTATGAAAACACGCATTGTGCTTATGGGAGATGTAGTCCATATATCCTGGATGGATGCACTTACAAGTTACTGCTCGTTCCAAAGGCTCTTACATGAGCCCCCAAACATCACTCCTGTCCTCATCCGTCGCGCAGCTCCACTTACGAGACTCCTTGGATAGCGGGTCTCGTGGCCCCCGTTTCTTCGGGGTGGTGCTACCCAGCGGCAGGACGCCGCTAATGTATTCCGCTCAGTGGGGTTGTCCAAGTAGCGGGTAGCACCCGAGCCTGCGTGCGCCTTCCCCAAGGCGTTAGTTGGTATGGGCAGTTGCGTGCTTGTAATAGGCCCGACGCGTTTCGGAAATTTGTTTCCTCATCAGGGGCCAGCAGTAAAGTGCACGACGTCTACCATCTCCCTGTATGAAAACACGCATTGTGCTTATGGGAGATGTAGTCCATATATCCTGGATGGATGCACTTACAAGTTACTGCTCGTTCCAAAGGCTCTTACATGAGCCCCCAAACATCACTCCTGTCCTCATCCGTCGCGCAGCTCCACTTACGAGACTCCTTGGATAGCGGGTCTCGTGGCCCCCGTTTCTTCGGGGTGGTGCTACCCAGCGGCAGGACGCCGCTAATGTATTCCGCTCAGTGGGGTTGTCCAAGTAGCGGGTAGCACCCGAGCCTGCGTGCGCCTTCCCCAAGGCGTTAGTTGGTATGGGCAGTTGCGTGCTTGTAATAGGCCCGACGCGTTTCGGAAATTTGTTTCCTCATCAGGGGCCAGCAGTAAAGTGCACGACGTCTACCATCTCCCTGTATGAAAACACGCATTGTGCTTATGGGAGATGTAGTCCATATATCCTGGATGGATGCACTTACAAGTTACTGCTCGTTCCAAAGGCTCTTGCATGAGCCCCCAAACATCACTCCTGTCCTCATCCGTCACGCAGCTCCACTTACGAGACTCCTTGGATAGCGGGTCTCGTGGCCCCCGTTTCTTCGGGGTGGTGCTACCCAGCGGCAGGACGCCGCTAATGTATTCCGCTCAGTGGGGTTGTCCAGGTAGCGGGTAGCACCCGAGCCTGCGTGCGCCTTCCCCAAGGCGTTAGTTGGTATGGGCAGTTGCGTGCTTGTAATAGGCCCGACGCGTTTCGGAAATTTTTTTCTCATCAGGGGCCAGCAGTAAAGTGCACGACGTCTACCATCTCCCTGTATGAAAACACGTATTGTGCTTATGGGAGATGTAGTCCATATATCCTGGATGGATGCACTTACAAGTTACTGCTCGTTCCAAAGGCTCTAACATGAGCCCCCAAACATCACTCCTCCCATAAGCACAATGCGTGTTTTCATACAGGGAGATGGTAGACGTCGTGCACTTTACTGCTGGCCCCTGATGAGGAAAAAAATTTCCGAAACGCGTCGGGCCTATTACAAGCACGCAACTGCCCATACCAACTAACGCCTTGGGGAAGGCGCACGCAGGCTCGGGTGCTACCCGCTACCTGGACAACCCCACTGAGCGGAATACATTAGCGGCGTCCTGCCGCTGGGTAGCACCACCCCGAAGAAACGGGGGCCACGAGACCCGCTATCCAAGGAGTCTCGTAAGTGGAGCTGCGTGACGGATGAGGACAGGAGTGATGTTTGGGGGCTCATGTTAGAGCCTTTGGAACGAGCAGTAACTTGTAAGTGCATCCATCCAGGATATATGGACTACATCTCCCATATGCACAATACGTGTTTTCATACAGGGAGATGGTAGACGTCGTGCACTTTACTGCTGGCCCCTGATGAGGAAAAAAATTTCCGAAACGCGTCGGGCCTATTACAAGCACGCAACTGCCCATACCAACTAACGCCTTGGGGAAGGCGCACGCAGGCTCGGGTGCTACCCGCTACCTGGACAACCCCACTGAGCGGAATACATTAGCGGCGTCCTGCCGCTGGGTAGCACCACCCCGAAGAAACGGGGGCCACGAGACCCGCTATCCAAGGAGTCTCGTAAGTGGAGCTGCGTGACGGATGAGGACAGGAGTGATGTTTGGGGGCTCATGTTAGAGCCTTTGGAATGAGCAGTAACTTGTAAGTGCATCCATCCAGGATATATGGACTACATCTCCCATAAGCACAATACGTGTTTTCATACAGGGAGATGGTAGACGTTGTGCACTTTACTGCTGGCCCCTGATGAGGAAAAAAAATTCCGAAACGCGTCGGGCCTATTACAAGCACGCAACTGCCCATACCAACTAACGCCTTGGGGAAGGCGCACGCAGGCTCGGGTGCTACCCGCTACCTGGACAACCCCACTGAGCGGAATACATTAGCGGCGTCCTGCCGCTGGGTAGCACCACCCCGAAGAAACGGGGGCCACGAGACCCGCTATCCAAGGAGTCTCGTAAGTGGAGCTGCGTGACGGATGAGGACAGGAGTGATGTTTGGGGGCTCATGTTAGAGCCTTTGGAACGAGCAGTAACTTGTAAGTGCATCCATCCAGGATATATGGACTACATCTCCCATAAGCACAATACGTGTTTTCATACAGGGAGATGGTAGACGTCGTGCACTTTACTGCTGGCCCCTGATGAGGAAAAAAATTTCCGAAACGCGTCGGGCCTATTACAAGCACGCAACTGCCCATACCAACTAACGCCTTGGGGAAGGCGCACGCAGGCTCGGGTGCTACCCGCTACCTGGACAACCCCACTGAGCGGAATACATTAGCGGCGTCCTGCCGCTGGGTAGCACCACCCCGAAGAAACGGGGGCCACGAGACCCGCTATCCAAGGAGTCTCGTAAGTGGAGCTGCGTGACGGATGAGGACAGGAGTGATGTTTGGGGGCTCATGTTAGAGCCTTTGGAACGAGCAGTAACTTGTAAGTGCATCCATCCAGGATATATGGACTACATCTCCCATAAGCACAATACGTGTTTTCATACAGGGAGATGGTAGACGTCGTGCACTTTACTGCTGGCCCCTGATGAGGAAAAAAAATTCCGAAACGCGTCGGGCCTATTACAAGCACGCAACTGCCCATACCAACTAACGCCTTGGGGAAGGCGCACGCAGGCTCGGGTGCTACCCGCTACCTGGACAACCCCACTGAGCGGAATACATTAGCGGCGTCCTGCCGCTGGGTAGCACCACCCCGAAGAAACGGGGGCCACGAGACCCGCTATCCAAGGAGTCTCGTAAGTGGAGCTGCGTGACGGATGAGGACAGGAGTGATGTTTGGGGGCTCATGTTAGAGCCTTTGGAACGAGCAGTAACTTGTAAGTGCATCCATCCAGGATATATGGACTACATCTCCCATAAGCACAATACGTGTTTTCATACAGGGAGATGGTAGACGTCGTGCACTTTACTGCTGGCCCCTGATGAGGAAAAAAATTTCCGAAACGCGTCGGGCCTATTACAAGCACGCAACTGCCCATACCAACTAACGCCTTGGGGAAGGCGCACGCAGGCTCGGGTGCTACCCGCTACCTGGACAACCCCACTGAGCGGAATATATATATATATATATATATATATATATATATATATATATTACCTACTGGCGGTCGCCAGTAGGTAGTTATAGTTAGGATTTTTTTCAATGCCAAATCTCAAAATTCTATTGTGAATAACTTTGGCGCCGGTTGACGACTCAGCCTGAAAATTTCCTCAAATTTGCCTTGCGGAGCACCGGTCCTTCCCTGAAAGTTTCGAGGGGATTCGTCAAGCGGGGGCCGAGATAAAAGGGGGGTCCCAAAACGTGTTTTCCCCATGTTAATTTCCATCGGGCGGTCGACCTCACTTTTAGCCCGAACGGCTGAATGGATTTTCACCAAACTTGGCAAAATTGTAGGGACTGGTAGCCCGATGTGCCTTTGCTATGTCTCAAGATATGTGCTCCAGTGGTTTTTACGAAAATTAACTTTGAAAAAATATATATTGGGCTACGTTGGGCTATATATATGTTAGAGCCCAAATGTAGCCCAATGTAGCCCAATGTAGCCCAAAGATGGCCACCAGAGACAAAAAAAACAAATGTAGCCCAAATATCAGCCAGATGTAGCCCAACTATAGCCCAATGACAGAATGTCCCAGAGTGTTCTAAAGAACAACTAGAGCGCTAACAGTCTTACTTATGACAAAAGTATGGCACACCTGAAGTCATCTTGATTGGAATAAAGTGTTAACACTTAAAACATTTAATTTGCAAAGGAACAAAATGAGGGAGTTCGTTTTGCCATAGAAATTATGATTAGTGCTGAAGAAAGAAAAATTAGGGCACATTTTGAGTGACTTGTCAAATCCTCTTATATTTCATTAAACAAATTCTGATATGCAGTCTCACAAGATGGCCACAAGAGAAAAAAGAGCCCAAATGTAGCCCAAATATCAGCCAGATGTAGCCCAACTATAGCCCAATGACAGAATGTCCCAGAGTGTTCAAAAGAACAACTAGAACGCTAACAGTCTTACTTATGACAAAAGTATGGCACACCTGAAGTCATCTTGATTGGAATAAAGTGGTAACACTTAATCCATTTAATTTGAAAAGGAACAAAATGAGGGGTTTCATTTTGCCATAGAAATTTTATATATATATATATATATATATATATATATATATATATATATATATATATATATATATATATATATATATATATATATATATATATATATATATATTACCTACTGGCGGTCGCCAGTAGGTATATATAGTTAGGATTTTTTCTCTATGGGATTTTTGAAAATTCTATGTCTAATAACTTTGGCGTTTGTGGACGGAATTGGCTGAAATTTTCAGGAAAATGGAACATTTTGTTTCTGAGCAGCCCCTAACAATATGGGGGGGTTTCATCAAGGGGGGGCCGAGAAAAAAGGGGGGTCCCAAAACGCGTTTTTCCCATGTTAATTTCCATAGGGCGGTTGGCCTCACTTTTAGCTCGAACGGCTGAATGGATTTGCACGAAACTTGGCAAAATTGTAGGGACTGTTAGCCCGATGTGCCTTTGCTAGGTCTCAATATATGTGCTCCAGTGGATTTTAAGTAATTTAGGTTCAAAAAAAGATATATATCTGGGCGGAGCCTAACCACACATCTGATCTGATTGGCTGTCAGCACTTCATCCAAGAAGTGTTGGCAGCCATCTTGGGACCAATATACATGATAGCACCTCATTAAAAAGCATTGTAGTTAATAGAGGGTTTTAGGACTTTAGTTACATTATAAATCATTTGTTGATGGTACCATACTCGTTTTAGGAATTGTGGTGGGTTCTAAGGTGATTTTACCAAGTGAAAAAACCTTCTGCTGTGATATCATGAATATTGTTTGAAAGAAAACTAATATGTCATGATTTTCCCACAGTGGTTTGGAAGGGGATCTATAAGCTAAACTGAAAGCATATTTTCTGTAAATTCACATTATCTTTCTCAGTCATGTGAAAATGAAGTCTGACATTCTCAGTAAAACATGTACATCCAACAAGGACAGAGACTGTCAGTTGATTCCTTTGTGTTCTACTGCAGCCTCCTAGAGTGTTCTAAAGAACAACTAGAGCGCTAACAGTCCTACTTATTACAAAGGTATGGCACAACTGAAGCCATCTTGATTGGAATAAAGTGGTAACTCTTAAAACATTTAATGTAAAAAGAAACAACATGAGGGGGTATATTTTGCCATAGAAAGTATGATTAGTGCTGCAGATTGAAAAATTAGGGCACATTTTGAGTGACTTCTCAAATCCTTTTCTATTTCATTAAAACATTCTGACATGCAGTCTCCCAAAATGGCCACCAGAGACAAAAGAGCCCAAATGTAGCCCAAATATCACCCAGATGTAGCCCAAGTATAGCCCAATGACAGAATGTCCCAGAGTGTTCTAAAGAACAACTAGAGCGCTAACAGTCCTACTTATTACAAAGGTATGGCACACCTGAAGCCATCTTGATTGGAATAAAGTGGTAACTCTTAAAACATTTAATTTAAAAAGAAACAACACGAGGGGGTATATTTTGCCATAGAAAGTATGATTAGTGCTGCAGAATGAAAAATTAGGGCACATTTTGAGTGACTTCTCAAATCCTTTTCTATTTCATTAAAACATTCTGACATGCAGTCTCCCAAAATGGCCACCAGAGACAAAAGAGCCCAAATGTAGCCCAAATATCACCCAGATGTAGCCCAAGTATAGCCCAATGACAGAATGTCCCAGAGTGTTCTAAAGAACAACTAGAGCGCTAACAGTCCTACTTATTACAAAGGTATAGCACACCTGGAGCCATCGTGATGGGAATAAAGTGGTAACTCTTAAAACATTTAATTTAAAAAGGAACAAATTGAAGGGGGTATATTATGCAATAGAAGGTATTATTAGTGCTGCAGAAAGAAAAATTAGGGCACATTTTGAGTGACTTTTCAAATCCTCTTCTATTTCATTAAAAAATTCTGACATGCAGTCTCCCAAAATGGCCACCAGAGACAAAAGAGCCCAAATGTAGCCCAAATATCACCCAGATGTAGCCCAAGTATAGCCCAATGACAGAATGTCCCAGAGTGTTCTAAAGAACAACTAGAGCGCTAACAGTCCTACTTATTACAAAGGTATGGCACACCTGAAGCCATCTTGATTGGAATAAAGTGGTAACTCTTAAAACATTTAATTTAAAAAGGAACAAAATGAGGGGGTATATTTTGCCATATGAATTATGATTAGTGCTGCAGAAAGAAAAATTAGGGCACATTTTGAGTGACTTCTCAAACCCTCTTCAATTTCATAAAAAAATTCTGACATACAGTCTCCCAAGATGGCCACCAGAGACAAAAGAGCCTAAATGTAGCCCAAATATCACCCAGATGTACCCCAAGTATAGCCCAATGAAAGAATGTCCCAGAGTGTTCTAAAGAACAACTAGAGCGCTAACAGTCTTACTTATGACAAAAGTATGGCACACCAGAAGCCATCTTGATTGGAATGAAGTGGTAAGTCTGAAAACACTCAATTTAAAAAGGAACAACATGAGGGGGTTAATTTTGCCATAGAAAGTATGATTAGTGCTTCAGAAAGAAAAATTAGGGATCATTTTGAGTGACTTCTCAAATCCTCTTCTATTTCATTAAAAAAATTCTGACATGCAGACTGAAACATGCACTTTGAATACCAGCAGCAGACGTCCCTGGTGAGCAGTAGCTTTACTACAGTGATCTAATGTGCAACTAGAGTGCTAACATTCAGAATTTATGGCAAATGTGTGACACATCTGAATGCCTTCTTGATGGAACCAAAGTAAACAAGCATTGAAAATGCAATAGATCTCGCCCTCGTTTAAGTTAAAGCCATTCTGTTTGTAATGAGGTGGCTTTTTAGCTTTGCTTTTATTAGTGTTTTTTCAACTTTCATGTAAATAACATGCATCTGTATGCATATAAGTATATGTATGCATGCATTTATGTTTGTATTTATATAGATATACAGATGATATATGTTTATATATGTATGTATATATATATATATTCACTGAAAAACCATAGGTTATAGACCATATATAGTTAGGAATTAGCATTTACAAAACCTTGAAAATTCACTGAAAAAACCATAGGTTATAGACCATATATAGTTAGGAATTAGCATTTACAAAACCTTGAAAATTCACTGAAAAAACCATAGGTTATAGACCATATATAGTTAGGAATTCGCATTTACAAAACCTTATTTTACTCACACAAAACCATTGAAATTCCATATATAGTTAGTTGCACTAACTATATATCGCGCACCCGCAATCCACTGCTGATGATGTCACATATTACATCATTCATGACATGGTCAGTGACATCACTGATGACATCACTGATGACATCTCAAATGACATCACTGATGACATCACTGATGACAACATCCAGTGACTGTATGTTTCTGTAAAGTTAAAATATGTCTTACATATTGAAGAATGAGTGGATGTATAAGTGTCTGGATGAAGGATTTAGTAGGTGCATTACTGACTGTATGAGTGAGTGATTAAATGTGTCTCACTGAGTGCATGGGTTAGTGACTAAACTGTCTTAATTTGTGCATCATTATGTCTGTTGTTCTGTAAACTGTTGCATGTGTTGATAAGTAGCTATATGAGTAACTATATGGGTTATTGATTGGTTACCCAAGTATTTGTATGGGAGACTGAGTGTGTGTGTGGGTGGCTGGGAGGTGTATGACTCTGTGCATAGATGTGTGAGCAGTTGATTCACTAGATGTATGGTTTCAAAAGTGCATGTGGAAACAGCTGTATGGGCGGTTGACTGTGTGCATGAGTGTATTGGTGAGTGAATGGATATCTCAGTGCTACATGTCAAAGTAAGTACATATGTAAAACACAGTACATGTGAGAGTTGACATATATAAATAACTGTGCATAAGAGCCAGTGAATGTGTGAGTGGCTGTATGGATCATTGTGAACTTGTATCAGGGATTGTATAAGAGAGTAAATATGTGTTAGTATATGTTCGAATAAGTAAAGTTTGTATAACTGTATAGTTGAGGAAATGGAGGTGTGTTTGATTCTTTGCATGACTGACTAGGTGTGTGAGTAACTCCATGGATGAGTGACAGTCTGTGAGTGTCTGTTTACACTGATTGTATCTAAGGTTATATTAGAGTCTGAAGAGGTTCATCGTATTATCACATGAATGATATCATCAGTGATGTGATCAGTAATGTCAAATGAGATGTCATCAGTGATGTCATTTGAGATGTCATCAGTGATGTCATTTGAAATATCATCAGTGATGTCATCAGTAATGTCACTGACCATGTCATGAATGATGTAATATGTGACATCATCAGCAGTGGATTGCGGGCGCGCGATATATAGTTAGTGCAACTAACTATATATGGAATTTCAATGGTTTTGTGTGAGTAAAATAAGGTTTTGTAAATGCGAATTCCTAACTATATATGGTCTATAACCTATGGTTTTTTCAGTGAATATATATATATATATATATTCACTGAAAAAAACATAGGTTTCACACCAGTTATAGTTAGGAATTAGCATTTAAAAAACCTATTAAATTCACAGAAAAAACCATAGGTTTCACACCAGTTATAGTTAGGTGGAAATTTTACTCGCATAAAACCATTGAAATTCCCATGTTATAGTTAGTTGGACTCACTATAACTTGCGTGTGCAATGCACTGCTGATGACGTCACATATTACATCACTCATGACATGGTCAGTGACATCACTCATGACATCACTGATGACCCCACCGAGTGCCCGCTGGTCCAAGAGGCTTAAGAACGCCACAATTTGGTGTCCTAAACTATATATATATATTCACTGAAAAAACCATTGGTTTCACACCAGTTATAGTTTCCAGAGTGGGAACTAAATCCCCTTGAATACTAAGGGTCCCTGGGGGCAAGTAGCCCACCAGGAACCTCCAGTATGCGCCATGGGGCTGCGTTGCAGAGAGGTGTAATGAGGTCATGCCCCTTTTTACACCTCTCTGCAACGCAGCCCCCTGGCGCATACTGGAGGCTCCTGATGGGCAAATTCACTGAAAAAAACATAGGTTTCAGGCCTTAAATAGTTAGGAATTAGCATTTAAAAAACCTTGCAAATTTACTGACAAAACCAAAGGTTTCAGGCCTTATATAGTTAGGGATTAGCTTTTAAAAAACCTTTGAAATTCACTCAAAAAACTATAAGTTTTAGGGGTGTTATAGTTAGCTGGACATTTCACTCATACAAATCCATTGAAATTGCTCCTATATAGTTGTACTAACTATATTTCGCGCACCCGCAATCCACTGCTGATGATGTCACATATTACATCATTCATGACATGGTCAGTGACATCACTGATTACATCTCAAATGACATCACTGATGACATCATCCAGTGAATGTGGTTTGCTTCGTTATTTAAATCTGCATTATATATATATAGCAATTTGCATTGAAGTATGAGTGGATATATAAAAATAAATATTTGGATGGAGGACTTTAACAATGTATAGTGTCTCACTCAATATAGTGGATAGTGACTAAACTGTGTGAATATCTGTATCACTTTGTCAGTTGTTGTGTAAACTGGTTCTCCAGTTGGTTACTAGCTATGTGAACGTCTATATTAGTTATCGATTCGTTAATTGAGTATTTGTATGGGAGAGTGAATGTGTGTGTGGTTCGGTGGAGGGTGTGTGACTGCCCAAAGATGTGTGAATAGTTGATTCAGTAGATATATGAAGTTAAACCTACATGTTCTAACAGTTGTTTGGGTGAGTGAATATCTTTATGGGTTAGTGATGAGCAAATATATTTCTCAATGGTACATGTCCAACAAACTAGAAAAATAAAAGGCAGTGTATGTGTCAGTTGTATATAAATAAGTATACATAAGACTCAATGATTGTGTGAGTGACTGTATGAATAACTGTATACTTGTAATAATGATTTTATAGTATACTAAATATGACTTACTATCTAAATGATGTCATTTGAGATGTCATGAGTGATGTCATGAGTGATGTCACTGACCATGTCATGAGTGATGTAATATGTGACGTCATCAGCAGTGCATTGCACGCGCAAGTTATAGTGAGTCCAACTAACTATAACGTGGGAATTTCAATGGTTTTATGCGAGTAAAATTTCCACCTAACTATAACTGGTGTGAAACCTATGTTTTTTTCAGTGAATATATATATATAGTTTAGGACACCAAATTGTGGCGTTCTTAAGCCTCTTGGTCCAGCGGGCACTCGGCGGGGTCGCCAACCCCTTACATATCAAAACTGCTCCTGGTACACCCGACCCTTCTCCTGGGATAAAGAACCAGAGCCGAGGCCCAAATAGTGCTCAGTGCAAAAGTTTATTGGCACACAAAAAAAAACACCCTACGCGTTTCGAAGTTCTTGCACTTCTTGCTCACGGGTGAGGTGGAATTCGCGGCCATTCTTTTTAAAGATACAGTGTTATTTACTACGTGCACGTGATCAATGAACATAGAAGAGTTACATTGTTGCCAGTATTGTCCGTGTTGAAATAATAAAGTTTATCACGGATGTATTAAATGCTGATATATTCCTAACGAAGCTTAATTACATTATATCAAATCAAATTAATTTACCATGTAACACTTCGTTGATCAAGTATTCAAAATATAACACCCAAAAAAAGTATATCGGCGTTTATAGAGTCCGTGAATTGAGCCCAAGTGGGCAAAATAAGATTGGCTCAGTTGATTAGCGAATAACAGTTTACATTTATAATTTGAGATATACATATATCAACGGGTGCATATACATTTTGCACCTTCAGTCATGCTTCTCTTGAGTATAGCCCAAGTGGGCCAAAACCTTCCAATCCGCACAAGACATCCTCCCTTGTTATCTGTAATTCATGGGGACAAAAGGCGATATTTACTGTCCATATAAAAAAATGATCACTACTCATGATTAAAACATGTTAAAATTCAAAGAATGAAATTCCTTGAAGAGACAGCCTACTCTAATCATCCTCTAACTTAATTATGCAAGTGAACCGCCAGTTCTTCATCCAAATTATGCCCTGTGGGGTACGTGGTGTTATATTTGATGATATATCTAGACTCAAGTTTTCTCAATTCCAACTGTCTGTTACCTCCCCTTTCCCGATGTGCAATACAATCAAGTACATAGAATTTGAGTAGATTTGGGTTTTGATTATGTTCCGTTGCGAAATGACGTGCTATCGGATATTGTTGATTTACATTTTTGATGGCTCTCAAATGTTCTAATACTCTAAGTTTGGATTTCTTGATGGTGTTCCCTATGTAAAATTTATTACAGGGGCATTGTAATGCATATACCGCGTATTCTGTATTGCATCCCACATGCTTCATTATTTTTTGGGGAGCTTGATTATCAGAGATTTAAAGGTTTTTGCAGTTAGTGCTGTTTTTGCACGCTTTGCATTTTTTGTAGATAAAAAATCCCTGTATCGGATTGGTTTGTCTTTGCTCTTTTATCAAAGTTGTACTGAGTGTGTCTTTTAATGATTTAGCTTTTCTGAAAGTTATCGAGGGATTGTCACTTACAACCTCACTCAAATCTTTGTCCAATTTTAGAGGAATATTTTGCTCAATAGTGAAGGAAGGGGCGGGGCCTGAGGTGACATGTGTGCAAAGACGGCCTGTGGCGCGTTTTAAGTTGGGGAATTAATTCCTCTTCAATCCTGAGGGCCCCTGTGGGCCAACTAGCCCACTAGGTACCTCCAGTATGCGCCAGGGAGCTGCGTTGCAGAGAGGTGTTCAGAGGGCACGACCCCTTTTTACAATACTCTGCAACACAGCTCTGTGGCGCTTACTGGAGGTACCTGTTGGGCTAGTTGGCCCCTAGGGAACCTCTGGATTGAAGAGGAATTAATTCCCCAACTTAAAATGCGCCACAGGGCATGTTTGCACACATTTCACCTCAAGTCCCGCCCCCTACCTTCACCACTGTGCAAACGTGCCACGTAGATTGTTCAAAGTTCGGGGATTAACTCCCCTTGCATACTAGGGGGTCCCTGGGGACCAACTAGCCCACCAGGAAACTCCAGTGTGCGCCAGAGGGCTGCGTTGCAGAGAGGTGTAAAAAGGGACGTGGTCTCATTACACCTCTCTGCAACGCAGCCCCCTGGAGCATTTCCAGAGGGGGAACTAAATCCCCTTGAATACTGGGAGTCCCTGGGGCCCAACTAGCCCACCAGGAACCTCCAGTATGCACCAGGGGGCTGCGTTGCAGAGAGTTGTGAAAAGGGGCGTGGCCTCATTACACCTCTCTGCAACCCAGCCCCCTGGCGCATTGCCAGAGTGGGAACTAAATCCCCTTGAATACTAAGGGTCCCTGGGGACAAGTAGCCCACCAGGAACCTCCAGTATGCGCCATGGGGCTGCGTTGCAGAGAGGTGTAATGAGGCCATGCCCCTTTTTACACCTCTCTGCAACGCAGCCCCCTGGCGCATACTGGAGGTTCCTGATGGGCAAATTCACTGAAAAAAACATAGGTTTCAGGCCTTATATAGTTAGGAATTAGCATTTAAAAAACCTTGCAAATTTACTGAAAAAACCATAGGTTTCAGGCCTTATATAGTTAGGAATTAGCTTTTAAAAAACCTTTGAAATTCACTCAAAAAACTATAAGTTTTAGGGGTGTTATAGTTAGCTGGACATTTCACTCATACAAAACCATTGAAATTGCTCCTATATAGTTGTACTAACTATATTTCGCGCACCTGCAATCCACTGCTGATGATGTCACATATTACATCATTCATGACATGGTCAGTGACATCACTGATGACATCTCAAATGACATCACTGATGACATCATCCAGTGAATGTGGTTTGCTTCGTTATTTAAATCTGCATTATATATATATATAGCAATTTGCATTGAAGTATGAGTGGATATATAAAAATAAATATTTGGATGGAGGACTTTAACAATGTGTAGTGTCTCACTCAATATAGTGGATAGTGACTAAGCTGTGTGAATATCTGTATCACTTTGTCAGTTGTTGTGTAAACTGGTTCTCCAGTTGGTTACTAGCTATGTGAACGTCTATATTAGTTATTGATTCGCTAATTGAGTATTTGTATGGGAGAGTGAATGTGTGTGTGGTTCGGTGGAGGGTGTGTGACTGCCCAAAGATGTGTGAATAGTTGATTCAGTAGATATATGAAGTTAAACCTACATGTTCTAACAGTTGTTTGGGTGAGTGAATATCTTTATGGGTTGGTGATGAGCAAATATATTTCTCAATGGTACATGTCCAACAAACTAGAAAAATAAAAGGCAGTGTATGTGTCAGTTGTTGTATAAAAATAAGTATACATAAGACTCAATGATTGTGTGAGTGACTGTATGAATAACTGTATACTTGTAATAATGATTTTATAGTATACTAAATATGACTTACTATCTAAATGAATAGATGAAGTGGTGTTTGTATAAATGTGTAGCTAAGTAAGTATGTAAGTCTGATCCATTGTTTGCATAAGTGAGTAGGATAACTTCATATGTGAATAGGTTGTGTGCTGGTGTGTAATGTCGATATAGGTGTATAAGTTTTTTGATAGTGTTCTATTGTTCATTGACAGCATGTATGAGTGAATCTACAGGTAAGTGATTAGATGTGTGTATACATCTAGGAATCAAAGAGTGGGTTTTTAAATACTTGTATTGCTGTGTCAATGGATTCAAATATGATACTCTGTATTTTACAAAGAGTGATGAAAGATTTTACTAGTGTATGAAAAGGTGTATGTGATTGTCACGTGGATGATGTCATCAGTGATGTCGTCATTGATGTCATTTGAGATGTCATCAGTGATGTCACTGACCATGTCATGAATGATGTAATATGTGACATCATCAGCAGTGGATTGCGGGTGCGCGAAATATAGTTAGTACAACTAACTATATAGGAGCAATTTCAATGGTTTTGTATGAGTGAAATGTCCAGCTACCTATAACACCCCTAAAACATTAAGGGCCCGATGTACGTAATCCCAGATTATCGATTCTTAAATACCAAATCATACCGATTCGGTATTTAAGAACTGGCAATCGGGATGTGGGTATTTTTACCGAATTCAATATCGAATCAGTAAGTTTCATTATTTACCGATTCGGTAATTACCGAATCGGTATTTGCCTTTGATTCCTATGGGCCTTGAAGCCCATAGGAATCTATGGCATATACCGATTCGGTATTTTACAGAATCTGTGAAATACCAAATTGCCAAGGGGGACAGGGTGTCACTTTGACACCCTGTTGCACCACTGTTTCTGGCTTGTGTGCCATGTGACACACATACATGCCCTTAGGGCATGTATGTGTGCCACATGGCACAGGTGTACATGCACAGATGTGCACGTACACAGAAATTCTTAATTTACCACCCAATAGTATTGGGTGGTAAATTAAGAATTCCTAAGGGCCTGTGGCACTGCAAACTGTGCCACCTACATATGGATTTACAGAATCGGTATATTTACCGATTCAGAAAAATACAGAAGCTGTAAATTTACGGAATCGGTAATTATACTGATTCTGTAAATTTCGAGCTACCTACATGTCAAAACCCAAATACCGGTCGGTAACGGCCGAAATCGTCCGTTACCGACCGGTATTGGGCGACCTACATCGGGCCCATAGTTTTTTGAGTGAATTTCAAAGGTTTTTTAAAAGCTAATTCCTAACTATGTAAGGCCTGAAACCCATGGTTTTTTCAGTGAATTTGCAAGGTTTTTTAAATGGTAATTCCTAACTATATAAGGCCTGAAATCTATGGTTTTTTCAGTGAATTTGCAAGGTTTTTTCAATGCTAATTACTAACTATATAAGGCCTGAAACCTATGGTTTTTCAGTGAATTTGCAAGGTTTTTTAAATGCTAATTCCTAAATATATAAGGCCTGAAACATGGTTTTTTAATTGAATTTGCAAGGTTTTTAAATGCTAATTCCTAACTATATAAGGCCTGAAACCTATGTTTTCTTCATTGAATTTCAACGGTTTTTTAAATGACAATTTTTAAATGTATTAATTTTATTTTTTTTATACTGATTTACTACATTTTTGCAGGCAGGTGTTCAGAGGACACGCCCCTTTTTACAACACTCTGCAGTGCAACCCCTGGCGCGTTTGCAGAGGAGGAACTAATTCCCCTTGCATACTGGGGGTCCCTGGGGGCCAACTAGCCCACCTGGAACCTGCAGTATGCGCCAGGGGGCTGCATTGCAGAGGGGTGTAATGAGGCCACACCCTTTTTTACACCTCTCTGCAACGCATCCCCTGAGCGTGTTTGCAGAGTAGGAACTAATTCACCTTGCATACTGGGGGTCCCTGGGGGCCAACTAGCCCACCAGGAGCCTCCAGGATGCACCAAGGGGCAGTGTTGCTCTTCCCCGGGGGCGGCAGTCCCTGGGGAAGTGTGAGGGGGGGTTGTGGACCCCCCACACTTCTTTATCACTATGCCCCCGCGATTTGGTCCCCCCGGGGGGGTAATTTTTTAAAAAACAGACCAGGTTTAAAAAAAAAAATGGTCCTTTTTTATCCTTGTGGGACCACCTGGGCAGGCCTAGGGTGTCAGGGTGTATCTACCCTGCCCCCTTTTTGTGTTCTTCACGTTTGTTTTCTTGCTTTCTTTTGCCTTTGTCTATCGAGCACAAGATGGACGCCAACACTTCCTGGTTAGAAGTGTTAACAGCCAATGAGCATGCAGCTTTCTCAGGAAGGCATGCTGATTGGCTGCCACTGTCTGTCAACACTAGCACAAGATGGATGCCAACACTTCCTGGTTAGAAGTGTTGACAGCCACTGAGCATGCAGCTTTCTCGGGAAGGCATGCTGATTTGCTGCCACTGTCTGTCAATACTCCAAACCAGGAAGTGGTGGCAGCCATCCTGTGCCTCGGGAGAACCAAGGCACAAGAAAGCAGCGAAACAAAGGTGCAAAACACGCAAAGGGAGCAGGGTAGAAGCACCCTGACCCCCTAGGCCTGCTCAGGGGGTCCCACAAGGACCCCCCCAGGCCCCCCAATTTTTTTTTTTAATCGCGGGGTACGCGCATCGGTAGCTACTTAAAACACCCACATAACACAACAGCTCTTTTTAGAGCTACCCTACCTCTAAGCACTCCAAATTCATATTTTACACTACTTTCTTTCACTGTTTTTCCCTGTGGTACGCTCAGGGTACGCATACCTGTAAGCGTACATGGGAACGAACCAAGCTCTTACCCCGCGAAAATGTCAATTTTTTTGTTGTTTTTTTGGCCTTCAGGGTCCTTCTAGGCCCCCCTCAGAAAACCTAGGGGGTCCCCCTTTTAATCATTTCCCCCTTTTTTTTACCTCTTGTGTCTCCATTCTACTGAGACACATGATGGCGGACTCTCCGGACTGTTTGGAATGTTGACAGACACCCGAGAGCCAATCAGCTTTCCGCTTGCGCACTTCTGTGGCGCGCCGAGTGCGCTTACCGGTACGTGTACCCTGAGCGCTCCAAGCGCGCATATAGATATATAAATTATTTTGAAGTTAATTTTCGTAAAAACCACTGGAGCAATTTTCACCAAATATAGAAAAGGCACTTCTGCGTACCAGTCCCTACAATTTTGCAAAGTTTGGTGTAATTCCATTCAGCGGTTCGGGCTGTAGCCGTGTCTGAACGTCCTATGGAAATTAACATGGGGAAAACACGTTTTGGGATCCCCCTTTTTTCTCGGCCACCACATGACGAATCCCCCCAAAACTTCCAGGGAAGGAGCGGAGCGGAGCTGGCCTAAATTTTGGAAAATTACACGCAAATTCCTCAACCAGCGCCAAAGTTATTCCCAATAGAATGTTGCGGATTTCCTATGGAAACTAGGTCCTAACTATACATACCTACTGGCGAGCCCCAGTAGGTGATATATATATATGGCGGTCGCCAGTGGGTAGTTATAGTTAGGATCTACTTTCCATAGGAAATCCGCAACATTCTATTCGGAATAACTTTGGCGCCGGTGGATGAATCTTCGCGAATTTCTCAAAGTTTGTGGCCCGCTCCTTCCCTGAAAATGTGGGGGGATTCGTCAAGCGGGGGCCGAGATAAAAGGGGGGTCCCAAAACGTGTTTTCTCCATGTTAATTTCCATAGGGCGGTCAAACTCACTTTTAGCCTGAACGGCTGAATGGATTTCCACCAAACTTGGCAAAATTGTAGGGACTGGTACCCCGATGTGCCTTTGCTATGTCTCAAGATATATGCTCCAGTGGTTTTTACGAAAATTAACTTTGAAAAAATATATATTGGGCTACATTGGGCTATATGTATATATTAGAGCCCAAATGTAGCCCAATTTAGCCCAATGTAGCCCAATGTAACCCAATGTAGCCCAAAGATGGCCACCAGAGACAAAAATGTAACCCAAATATCAACCAGATGTAGCCCAACTATAGCCCAATGACAGAATGTCCCAGAGTGTTCTAAAGAACAACTAGAGCGTTAACAGTCTTTCTTATGACAAAAGTATGGCACACCTGAAGTCATCTTGATTGGAATAAAGTGTTAACACTTAAAACATTTAATTTGCAAAAGAAACAAAATGAGGGGGTTCATTTTGCCATAGAAATTATGATTAGTGCTGAAGAAAGAAAAATTAGGGCACATTTTGAGTGACTTCTCAAATCCTCTTATATTTCATAAAAACAATTCTGATATGCAGTCTCCCAAGATAGCCACCAGAGACAAAAGAGCCCAAATGTAGCCCAAATATCAGCCAGATGTAGCCCAACTATAGCCCAATGACAGAATGTCCCAGAGTGTTCTAAAGAACAACTAGAACGCTAACAGTCTTACTTATGACAAAAGTATGGCACACCTGAAGTCATCTTGATTGGAATAAAGTGGTAACACTTAATACATTTAATTCGAAAAGGAACAAAATGAGGGGTTTAATTTTGCCATAGAAATTATATATATATATATATATTCACTGAAAAAACCATAGGTTATAGACCATATATAGTTAGGGATTAGCATTTACAAAACCTTATTTTACTCGCACAAAACCATTGAAATTCCATATATAGTTAGTTGCACTAACTATATATCGCGCACCCGCAATCCATTGCTAATGATGTCACATATTACATCATTCATGACATGGTCAGTGACATCACTGATGACATCACTGATGACATCTCAAATGACATCACTGATGACATCACTGACATCTCATTTGACATTACTGATCACATCACTGATGATATCATTTATGTGATAATACAATGAACATCTTCAGACTCTAATATAACCTTAGATACAATCAGTATAAACAGACACTCACAGACTGTCACTTATCCATGGAGTTACTCACACACCTACTCAGTCATGCAAAAGATTAATCACACCTCCATTTCCTCAACTATACAGTTATACACACCTTACTTATTCAAACATATACTAACACATATTTACTCTCTTATACAATCCCTGATACAAGTTCACAATGATCGATACAGCCACTCTCACATTCACTAGCTCTTATGTTCAGTTATTTATATATGTCAACTCTCACATGGACTGTGTTTTACATATGTACTTACTTTGACATGTAGCACTGAGATATCCATTCACTCACCAATACACTCATGCAGTCAGTCGACCGCCCATACAGCTGTTTCCACATGCACTTTTGAACCCATACATTTAGTTAATCAACTGCTCACACATCTATGCACAGAGTCATACACCTCCCAGCCACCCACACACATACTCAGTCTCCCATACAAATACTTGGGCAACCATTCAATAACCCATATAGTTACTCATATAGCTACTGATTTAAACATGCAGCAGTTTACAGAACAACATATATAATGATTGCCAAATTAAGACAGTTTAGTCACTAACCCATGCACTCAGTGAGACACATTTAATCACTCACTCATACAGTCAGTCATGCACCTACTAAATCCTTCATCCAGGCACTTATACATCCACTCATTCTTCAATATGTAAGACATATTTTAACTTTACAGAAACATACAGTCACTGGGTGTTGTCATCAGTGATGTCATCAGTGAAGTCATTTGAGATGTCATCAGTGATGTCATCAGTGATGTCATTTGAGATGTCATCAGTGATGTCATCAGTGATGTCACTGACCATGTCATGAATGATGTAATATGTGACATCATTAGCAATGGATTGCGGGTGCGCGATATATAGTTAGTGCAACTAACTATATATGGAATTTCAATGGTTTTGTGCGAGTAAAATAAGGTTTTGTAAATGCTAATCCCTAACTATATATGGTCTATAACCTATGGTTTTTTCAGTGAATTTTCAAGGTTTTGTAAATGCAAATTCCTAACTATATATGGTCTATAACCTATGGTTTTTTCAGTGAATTTCATTGGTTTTTTAAAAGCTAATATCTATAGCTGTAAAATATATTCTTTATTACGTGACGTATCACGTAGCCCGTGAGACGCCTCATGATGCATCGCATAACCGTGACGTATCGTCTCTGCAGCGCAAACCAAACCCGTAACGTAAGCGCGCCAGAGCACGCTTAAAGATATATATATATTTTTTTTACCTTAATTAGACAAAATCCACACGTGCACATATCACAAACGTTCCAAAAACACAATATGTCGGACTCCCATTACGCTGCCAGTTAGCTGCCCGGTTAACGTACCGGAAAGCACCTCTACCGCGAAAAATCGCAATATTTTTTTCTTTTGCCCCGCGGGCAACTTTAATAGCCCCCTCATCAATCCTAGGGGTTCACCTTACCCCTTTCCTTCATTTACACCTTTTTTTTTTCCACCTCTTGTCTCTCGATCTCCAGACTGTTTACAATGTTAACAGCCAATCAGCTACTCCTCAGACTCCCGTTACGCTGCCGGTTAGCTGCCCGGTTAGCTGCCCGGTTAGCTGCCCGGTTCGCGTACCGGGACGCGTCTCTACGGCGAAAAAATCTGAATTTTTAAAAAAAAAAAATTTTGCCCCGCGTGGCTCTATAATATCCCCCTCATCAATCCTAGGGGGTCAGAAGGGGTCTACCTTGCCCCCTTTCCTTCATTTCCCCCTTTGTTTTGGCCTCCTCTTGTCTCTCGATCCTACCGAGAGACAAGATGGCGGCCGCTCCGGACTGTTTACAATGTTGACAGCCAATCAGCTACTCCTCAGACTCCCGTTACGCTGCCGGTTAGCTGCCCGGTTAGCTGCCCGGTTCGCGTACCGGGACGCGTCTCTACGGCGAAAAAATCGGAATTTGTTTAAAAACATTTTTTTGCCCCGCGTGGCTCTATAATATCCCCCTCATCAATCCTAGGGGGTCAGAAGGGGTCTACCTTGCCCCCTTTCCTTCATTTCCCCCTTTGTTTTGGCCTCCTCTTGTCTCTCGATCCTACCGAGAGACAAGATGGCGGCCGCTCCGGACTGTTTACAATGTTGACAGCCAATCAGCTACTCCTCAGACTCCCGTTACGCTGCCGGTTAGCTGCCCGGTTAGCTGCCCGGTTAGCTGCCCGGTTCGCGTACCGGGACGCGTCTCTACGGCGAAAAAATCGGAATTTTTTTAAAAAAAATTTTTTGCCCCGCGTGGCTCTATAATATCCCCCTCATCAATCCTAGGGGGTCAGAAGGGGTCTACCTTGCCCCCTTTCCTTTATTTCCCCCTTTGTTTTGGCCTCCTCTTGTCTCTCGATCCTACCGAGAGACAAGATGGCGGCCGCTCCGGACTGTTTAGAATGTTGACAGACACCAGAGAGCCAATCAGCTTCGCATCGCAAAGTTCCGATACGCGAAAAGTACGCGAACCGGAGCGCTGCCCGGAGCGCTGTTACAGATATATATCTTGTTTAAAACGTTAATTTCTCAAAATTCACTGAAGCACATATATTGAGACCTAGCAAAGGCACATCGGGCTAACAGTCCCTACAATTTTGCCAAGTTTCGTGCAAATCCATTCAGCCGTTCGGGCTAAAAGTGAGTCCAACCGCCCTATGGAAAAATGAATGGGAAAAACGTGTTTTGGGACCCCCCTTTTTTCTCGGCCCCCCCTTGAAGAACCCCCCCCAAATTTTCAGGGGCTGCTCAGAAACAAAATGTGCCATTTTCCTGAAAATTTCAGCCAATTCCGTCCACAAACGACAAAGTTATTAGACATAGAATTTTCAGAAATCCCATAGGGAAAAAATCCTAACTATATATACCTACTGGCTATCGCCAGTAGGTAATATATATATATATATATATATATATATATATATATATATATATATATATATATATATATATATATATATATATATATATATATACCTACTGGCAGTCGCCAGTAGGTATATATAGTTAGGATTTTTTCTCTATGGAACTTTTGAAAATTCTATGTCTAATAACTTTGGCGTTTGTGGACGGAATCGGCTGAAAGTTTCAGGAAAATGGCACATTTTGTTTCTGAGCAGCCCCTGAACATTTGGGGGGGTTTCGTCAAGGGGGGGCCGAGAAAAAAGGGGGGTCCCAAAACGCGTTTTTCCCATTCATTTTTCCATAGGGCGTTTGGCCTCACTTTTAGCTCGAACGGCTGAATGGATTTACACGAAACTTGGCAAAATTGTAGGGACTGTTAGCCCGATGTGCATTTGCTGGGTCTCAATATATGTGCTCCAGTGGATTTTGAGAAATTAACGTTTAAAAAAACCGATATATCTGTGACAGCGTCCCGGATAGCGCTCCAGATCGCGTACTTTTCGCGTAACGGAGCTTTGCGAAGCGAAGCTGATTGGCTCTCCGGTGTCTGTCAACATTCTAAACAGTCCGGTGCGGCCGCCATCTTGTCTCTCGGTAGGATCGAGAGACAAGAGGAGGAGAAAAACGAAGGGGGGATTTAATGAAAGGGGGCAAGGTAGACTCCTCTTGACCCCCTAGGAATGATGTTGGGGTTATTAAAGGGTCCCGTGGGGCAAATAAAAAAATTTGATTTTTCGCGGTAGAAGCGCTTCTCAGTTCGTGAACTGGGTCGCAAACTGGTAGCGAAACGTGAATTCGCCATTTTGTGTTTCGATTTAATTAAATTACTAGATGTAGGAAAAGCAATGTGAGTATTGGGTATAAGGGGGTATGGGAGACGTATCCTGACCACTGTTGCCTCTAGGCCGCGCGCGCGCGCGCGCCCACCTTCAATGACGTCAGCGCGCACCACCTATTGTGGAGCGCGCACACAGGCCGTCGCAAGAGATTCGCGCCACCCGCCGCTTTTAAAAAGCGAGCGGCGCGACCATGACATGCAGCACATTTCCAGTGGTGGGGGCGGCAGTTGGCGGCAGTGCGGGCGTGAGAAGTTGCAGGTAAGGAGAATGTATTTACCGAGGCGGGAGGCGGGAGGCGGGAGGCGGGAGGAGAATGTATTTACCGAGGCGGGAGGCGGGAGGAGAATGTATTTACTACGGCGGGAGGCGGGAGGGGAATGTATTTACCATGGCGGGAGGCGGGAGGTGGGAGGAGAATGTATTCACCACGGCGGGAGGCGGGAGGCGGGAAGCGGGAGGCGGGAGTGCTCATATCGGGTGAGGAGCCTCTCTGGCAGCATTTGGTTTTCGGTATAGGAGAGGGCAGTGAATGGACCTGGGGCAGCGAGGGCAGTGAATGGACGTGGGGCAGGGAGGGCAGGGAGGGCAGTGAATGGACTTGGGGCACGGAGATTCATAGACCGATGCCATCGTACAAGTCATTTTGAAGGTGCTGCCGCCACGAGTGCGCACCACTTTCTCCTGGTTTCAGGCTTTTCGAAAACTTAAACAACACGGAGGTTTGTAGACGGCACCGAATAAGATCGATACACACTATCGGTGGGGTCGTTTCAATCTAAATTTCATTTCTGCCTGTAACGCCAAGCTAAAACTAAAATAGGTTGACTGCCACATACATTTTACCGTCAATCTTTCTCCCCTCAAACTTAGTGGTAGAGGATATAATCTCCATGATGTTATTAGACTCCCCGAGATAATCAACCGGATTGTTGTCTTTGTGTAGTAACACAACATCAGGTCAGTGTCAGTAAAATATACTTTGCGAAATAATGGTGTATGCAACCCGAATTTATTACCAATTTGTTCATTCATCACAAAATCAGCTTTTGACCTGAATGTTCTCCCTTTCTCTTGTTGGTCACACATAACACACAAGATCCTTCCAGTCCACCCTTCCAAGCTACTTTCATCATTCACAAATGCTACTTTGAATTTGCTGTGCAGCGAGGGCAGTGAATGGACGTGGGGCAGGGAGGGCAGGGAGGGCAGTGAATGGACTTGGGGCAGGGACAGGAGGGTAGTGAATGGACCTGGGACATGAAGGGCAGTGAATGGACAGGGAGGCGGAAGGAGAATGTATTTACCGAGGCGGGAGGCGGGAGGAGAATGTATTTACCATGGCGGGAGGCGGGAGGAGAATGTATTTACCACGGCGGGAGGCGGGAGTGCTCATATCGGGTGAGGAGCCTCTCTGGCAGCATTTGGTTTTCGGTATAGGAGAGGAAGAGAGACCTGAAGAGAGAGACATAAAGCGCACTGAATAGACACAGGGTCTCCAGGGCAGGACTTGACTGGACGTGGGCAGGGAGAATATTGAAGGAATTCGACTTGAAGGACAGTAGACCGGGGCAGGGAGGGCTCTGCGTGAAATGAATGAAATGCAACATTCCTTTCTCTGTTAACTGAATCAGTTTAGAGTGTCAAGCAATCTTTGCTGCTAAAGGACAAGGCTGAGCTGAGGTCAGCTTTTCAAACATGCACGTCCTTACACTTTTATTAAAGTCATTATTTTAGCAAGTTGTTTAAGCACATTTAAGATTTCCATGAATTGCGTTTTATAAGTATATAGTGATTAGTGAATGGACCTGGGGCAGGGATGGCATCAAACGGACATTGGTGAGTGGACAGGGTAGTGCACTTGGAGGCAGGGAGGGTACTGTATGTAGATGAGGCAGGGCGAGCAGCTGGGGGGTGGGACAGGAGCGCCCTCATTCATCATGGTACAGGGAGGGCAGCGAATGCACATGGGAGGAAGAGAGACCTGGGGGGGTGGGGGGGGGCACGAATGAAACACTGGGGCATAAAGCGCACTGAATAGACACAGGGTCTCCAGGGCAGGACTTGACTGGACGTGGGCAGGGAGAATATTGAAGGAATTCGACTTGAAGGACAGTAGACAGGGGCAGGGAGGGCTCTGCGTGAAATGAATCAAATGCAACATTCCTTTCTCTGTTAACTGAATCAGTTTAGAGTGTCAAGCAATCTTTGCTGCTAAAGGACAAAGTTTTGTTTTTTAAAATAGCTAAATGGATATCTTTGTCATTTACAATGCATTATGCCAATAGTTATAACTTTTGCGAATGTGACACCTATAGCATTTGGAGTGCAACATGTTTTGTATGTACGTGACTTAGATGGCAGCTCTGGTTGTTAGGCCACATCTCTAGAGAGCACGAGCGTGCAGCAGGGGAGAGAAGCACAGAGAGTGCAGCAAGGAAGGGAAGCACGCAGAGGGAGCCCAAGAGTGAAGCAAGGGTGAGATGCACGGACAGGGAGCCTGAGAGTGCAGCAGGGGACAGAAGCATGGAGAGGGAGACAGAGTGTATCAGGGGCGAGAAGTACGGACAGGGAGCCCAAGAGCGAACCAAGAGAGAGAAGCAGGAGAGGGTGTCTGACATTATAGAAAGGGAGAGAGTTGAGCATAGAAAGGGAGAAGATGAGTTTGGGAGAGAGGCATGAGAGGTGAAAGGCAGAGCAATGGAGATAGACCTGGGAAAGGAGTAACCATGGGGCAGATGAAGATGAGAGCAACAGGGAAAAACTAGTGGTGTTGACTAATGCCGAAATGGTATAAATGATGCTGTGTTAGTGCTCATTGACAAGCGTGTGTACCTTGAGGAGAGACGATAACATACTCCATGGAGATGTAGTGGCACCAAAACTTCCACTGTGCTAACACGCTTACCTGCAAAGTCAATCATGGCGTCTCGGCTCACGGAACAGCATATAACCCTTGTGAGCCAAGAAGCCCGTATATAAACAGTACATGTAGCGAAAACCTTCAAGTAGCCATGCGCAAAGAAAGACTTTGTTGGCATCAAGCAAACATGATGTACTCCAGTTCTGCTTCCAATCCTGCATGGTTCACCAGCTTTTCGCCAGGCATTTCAACCTCCTCAGCTACTTATTGAGTCAACTTCCAGTAGGCAAAACTGAGATCTCTCTGCAGCAGGTCCATCATTCTTCAGTTATCTTGACATATTTATGGTTGCCTGAAAATTGCTTGAACGTAGCCAATCATATTTTGGCGCGCCACTGCAGCAGCTTCAGATGGGATCTTTTGATGGATTGTGTGCTTCTCAGCCATCCTGTGGGTTACCTTGTTCACCCACCTCAACCATTTGCAATTTGTATTTTGTGCTACACCTTCTGTAATGCCGCTTTCCCCAGGGATTCACATTTATAGACCAGTTTAAGATAATGGATGCTAATAATGGAACACATGGGCACACCCCTGTTTGTCCTAGGCTGAAATCCCAGGTAATTATTTGGTCATTTTTTGTCTTGGGCCTCTTGACCGGTCCCATGCACAGTTTGTAATTCTTCAGGCGTTTGCTGACTTACTTGTCTTCACTTGTAGGTTTCCAGTCTGTACGGTATTTGGATTACAGTGGTCAGGTGCGAGTACCACAAAGACAAGGTAATTCTGTTTACGTTCCTTGTTGGGTTGGGGGTTGCTGGGTAAATAGATTCACAATCTGCACCCTTTTTTCTTTTGTAGGTTCGTGAGACCGTACTACAAAGACAATTGCACAGGCAGACGTGAGTGCAGGCAGAAGAGGTAATTGTTGGGTTGAGTTAAACTGTGGTGCGTCTTGAACATTGTAGTACCATATATACTTACCGATGTTTTCTTCTGTTGCAGGTTTCACAGCAAGAACCCCATACATTTAAAGAGGCGCACGTGAGTGCAGGCAGAAGAGGTAATTGTTCGGTTGAGTTAAACTGTGGTGCGTCTTGAACATTGCAGTACCATATATACTTACCGATGTTTTCTTCTGTTGCAGGTTTCACAGCAAGAACCCCATACATTTAAAGAGGCGCACGTGAGTGCAGGCAGAAGAGGTAATTGTTGGGTTGAGTTAAACTGTGGTGCGTCTTGAACATTGCAGCACCATATATACTTACCGATGTTTTCTTCTGTTGCAGGTTTCACAGCAAGAACCCCATACATTTAAAGAGGCGCACGTGAGTGCAGGCAGAAGAGGTAATTGTTGGGTTGAGTTAAACTGTGGTGCGTCTTGAACATTGCAGTACCATATATACTTACCGATGTTTTCTTCTGTTGCAGGTTTCACAGCAAGAACCCCATACATTTAAAGAGGCGCACGTGAGTGCAGGCAGAAGAGGTAATTGTTGGGTTGAGTTAAACTGTGGTGCGTCTTGAACATTGCAGTACCATATATACTTACCGATGTTTTCTTCTGTTGCAGGTTTCACAGCAAGAACCCCATACATTTAAAGAGGCGCACGTGAGTGCAGGCAGAAGAGGTAATTGTTGGGTTGAGTTAAACTGTGGTGCGTCTTGAACATTGCAGTACCATATATACTTACCAATGTTTTCTTCTGTTGCAGGTTTCACAGCAAGAACCCCATACATTTAAAGAGGCGCACGTGAGTGCAGGCAGAAGAGGTAATTGTTGGGTTGAGTTAAACTGTGGTGCGTCTTGAACATTGCAGTACCATATATACTTACCGATGTTTTCTTCTGTTGCAGGTTTCACAGCAAGAACCCCATACATTTAAAGAGGCGCACGTGAGTGCAGGCAGAAGAGGTAATTGTTGGGTTGAGTTAAACTGTGGTGCGTCTTGAACATTGCAGTACCATATATACTTACCGATGTTTTCTTCTGTTGCAGGTTTCACAGCAAGAACCCCATACATTTAAAGAGGCGCACGTGAGTGCAGGCAGAAGAGGTAATTGTTGGGTTGAGTTAAACTGTGGTGCGTCTTGAACATTGCAGTACCATATATACTTACCGATGTTTTCTTCTGTTGCAGGTTTCACAGCCAGAACCCCATGCATTTAAAGAGGCGCACGTGAGTGCAGGCAGAAGAGGTAATTGTTGGGTTGAGTTAAACTGTGGTGCGTCTTGAACATTGTAGTACCATATATACTTACCGATGTTTTCTTCTGTTGCAGGTTTCACAGCCAGAACCCCATACATTTAAAGAGGCGCACGTGAGTGCAGGCAGAAGAGGTAATTGTTGGGTTGAGTTAAACTGTGGTGCGTCTTGAACATTGTAGTACCATATATACTTACCGATGTTTTCTTCTGTTGCAGGTTTCACAGCAAGAACCCCATACATTTAAAGAGGCGCACGTGAGTGCAGGCAGAAGAGGTAATTGTTGGGTTGAGTTAAACTGTGGTGCATCTTGAACATTGTAGTATAACAGTTTGCATTCATGAGCTAGGCGTCAACGTAAGCCATGTTTCCTTATTTTGCAGGCTTTGTAGGACAGCAGGCTCAAACCGGCGGGTACGGAAATGTTCAAGCGCAAAGCTGTAACTTCGGGAGAGTGCAGTGCTTCACCACAAAGGAAGAAATGTTGCCTTGTATTCAAGGAAGAGTGGATGAAGGAAATTGTAGAGGCTGAGACACAGAAGTCACGAAGCAAGGTCCGCATGCAACTCGGGGAACTATTTCAATACAGTCCGGATGTGGGCTTGATTTGCAAAGCATGTGCCGAAGCAAAGATTGTTGGGGACTTTTCCACAGGGAAGAAATGGAGTGATGGCTGGAAACTGGACTACATGAAACGCCATCTACTTAGCAAAGTACACGAGTCTGCCATGGTGATATTGAGAAACAGAAGTGCTGCTGCGAGGTTTGGTTTTGGAGTACGGGCAATGCTGACAGAAACTGCCACAGACAAAGCAAATAGAATGGAAGTAGTTGAACGCCAAAGATCTATGCCTGAGGAGATAAAGATTCTCATCAACAACGTGTTGCTGGCAGTCAAGATGAACACTTCAATGTTATCTGTACAAGACATCCATGACCACTTAGCTTTGTATGTGAAGATACCAGACAGCTGGAGGAGCAAGAACTATGCCTTTGAGTTCCTTGAGGCCATCAATAGCGTGATACACTGTGAAGCTATGACAGAACTTCGGCAAGCTTTGTATCACACCTTGATAATTGATGAGAGCACAGATATTTCTGTTTCAAAAATGCTCATCCTGTATTTCAAGTTCCGACCTGTAACATCAACTGAGCATAAAACGCAGTTTGGGGGCATAGTGAAGCTGACTAGCTGTAATGCTGAGGCTATCACTACTGCCGTGAAAGAATTCTACACTGCCAATGAACTGGACCTCATGAAAATGGTCATGTTCACATCTGATGGTGCGTCTGTGATGCTGGGGAAGAATAATGGTGTTGCTACTCGCCTTAAACAAACCATTCCTCATCTAGTTGAGCAGCATTGTGTCGCCCATCGAGAAGATTTGGGAGTTGATGATGCCTGGAAGAGGGTTCCAATGATTAAAGAGATGGAGACATTATTGAGGACTGTCTACACTGTGTTCTCCAGATCTCCTGCAAGGAAGTCCAAGCTGGATGAAATTGCATCGGTCACTGAATGTGAAGTTGTCTCTTTTCGACCACTGAATGAAGTCCGGTGGCTTTCAAGGCATTTTGCTGTTGGTGCACTAATTCGTAATTACGAAACTGTTCTTAAGTACTTTGAGCATGAGAAAGTTGAGGAGAATGATCCAATTGCTAAATATTGTTATAAAAAGCTATCAGACTCCAACTACCATATTTCCCTTGCAGTACTTAATGACATTCTGGGTGAATTTGCATCTTTGTGCAAACTATTCCAAAAAAGTTCTTTAACTACTGTTGAAGCCGTACAGTATGCAAGAGCGAAGATTGGCCAAATTAAGCAACAGTATTTGGGGGACACTGTCTTTTGGAGCAGCAATGTAAGAGAGCTGATGGTTTTGTACAAGGATAGGCAAGAGTTTGACAGTGGGCCTATTTTGTCTTTTGTTTCCCTTCTTTGTGAGCACATGCAAAAAAGGTTCCCTGAGGGTGAGCTAAAAGAATGGGCAAGTTTTGAGATCCAGGCAATAGCCACACAATCGCATTTTGATTTTGGGACTGAGAATATTGAAAGACTTGTTGAAAAGTATAAAAATGTCTTGGCCCTGGGTGATTGTGAAACACCAGAAGATGTTGTTCGACAGTACAGAGACTATAAATATGTGGTGGCAGAACATGTTAAGGGTGGGTTATTTACCACCTTTCAAGACATGGTGACTTTCACTGTACGCAATGCTGCTCAGTATAGTGTCGTGTCTCAGCTTGTTGATGTCTGCGCAACATTTCAAGCATCTAGTGCAGACTGTGAACGAGGATTCAGCCTCATGAATACTATCAAGAGCAAATTGAGGAATAGACTAGAGCAGAAGCATTTGGACATGCTGATGAGGACAAAGGCCTACCTCCTGAACGGGAAAGTTGACCTAGACCGAGTTTATCAGCACTGGAAAAATGGCAAGGATCGCCGTGAGAAGCAACCCTGTCACCCATCTAGTGACGCCACTTGACGTGTCTGAACAGCCCTCTACCTTCTTGTGTATATGATATTGTATAGGCTCGCAGCATTTCCCCACCCAATGAACTGTGCTCCAGTGAAGAATATTTATTAAAATCTAATGATGGTACCACCATTGAAGTCTTGTGCTTTTCTAAACTTGAAGTATACTTGCCAGTGTAACCAGTTCATGTCATGGCGTGCTTATCCAATATTGCAAACTGCCCTTAAGACCCTTATTGTGGCGCTGTATGTGTGAAAATGCACTATCTTTTAGCTTTTTAAAGAAAAATTTTGGAGTGCCATTTGGCGCCGCAGACACGCGCGGTTTGGTTCCTGGCGCACATAGCCATGGTTGCAGCGCACAGAGACCCTCCACTGCCGCACACAGAGGAAAAAAATTAGAGGGAACATTGATCCTGACCCCCTATGTTTTCTGAGGGTGGTTGAGGAGGCTCATATTTGTTGATACTTGTCTTCCAGCGGTTGCGCGTGAGCGTTTTTTTTTTTTTTTTGCTGCGTGATTTCTGTTAACGTTCGATTCGAAGGAAATCGGGAAGTGTTGACCGCCATTTTGACACTGCGAGTAAATATATTGTTAAAAATAATTGTTATAAATTAATCCGTATTGATAAACATAGTCTGCGCCATCTTGTTTTTTTTCCAATGCCACACTTTTGTCGTGCACGGCAGCCATTTTAGATGCCTTGACCAGACCCACTCTCTGCACGCCGCCAATCCTCAGCATGGCTCCCCACCCTCGCAAGTATCTCCCCCATGCACTGGTCACCCACGCTCTCTCTCTTATGTATGGGCCATAAACCTCCTCCCATATGCGCTGCTCTTCCCTGAGAATCACACCCCGTGCTGAGGAAAATTCAGCCCAGATTACAACCGATGTCCAGGCTGCTGGCACAAGACGCCACTTAGTTCCCATCTTGAACGGTTACCAAATAAAGAGACGGGCGCTGGAAGTAGGAACACAAGAACAAGTTTTATTTTTCATGAGGAGAGCCTGTCATTTCACTCTACATATCATACAAGTACCACTCAGCCCCCTGGCCCCCTAATCCTGAGGCAGAATTGCCACTGCAACAAAGGACTTAAACTCCTGCAAAGAACACCATGTAACATTTAATATAATTTACCACCAATGTTTTCATATATCAGTGTTGCTGAACTCACTGAGTGAAATGTCGCTCATTTCATTAAATCACTTTTAAAGCATGCCTTATAACAATACACCCAATCCTATGTGGAAGTGCTTATATTAAACATGACATTGCTTTAACCAGGATAGACAAAGAAATGACACAGTGATGTAAAAGTTTCTGAAAGAAATGCCAAGAACGTCCCATGTGAAAGTGAATTTTATCTGGCAATTTTTTTCTTTTCCTTCTCATGAAAAGAAAGTTAATGCCAGGTTCGTTACCTGCCTCATCTGCAAAAAAAAAACTCTCGAGAGGGACCGAAAGAAAATATAGCTATGGTAATCATACCATGCATCGGCACATGGAGAGGTGGCACCCTCTTAATTATTCTAAAGCACAACTTGGAGATTTGGTGGATAACCCCCGACCGGCAAAAACATCCACCAATGACTTAGCAATAAGTGAGTCAGAGGCAAGGGAAACGGTCCCAAATCTGCAAAAGAACTTTGGGCAGATGAGATTGACTTGTGTAGCATGTGGAAAATTAATTTCATGCTGAGAGATGAGTATTACTTTAATAAATCGATCATATGAAAATCATCAATGTCCAAAACGTCCTAGAAAGTAATTTTTGTCATTTTTGAGGAAGAGAGATAACCTACAGTGGTACGGAGTCGTTTTCGTTCGTACTAGGGGGGGCAGGTGACATTCCTTCGGGGTGGCTTAGGGGCATTTAAAACAACTTCCCCGATACAGGTAGCATATAAAGTAGAGGCTAAATACCAGGATCTTTATCGATTGCTTTATGCTGTACAAAAATGAAAAACACATACAACAAACCTGGACCATTCATATTTTCAATGTTTCTGCGTACTATACTTTTTAACCCTTAACTAATTGAGCTGCTTCATTTCACCTGCTTTTTAAAAAAAAAAAATTAAAAAAATCGGAAACAGTGGCCATTTCTTCGAAACTTACCAATCTACGCGTTACAACTACGTTTGCTTTTTCAAAAACCTTTAATAAAAATGTTGGTGCCCAAATACGGGCCTACAACCCCATGGGCCGGCCACGAAGCAGGCTGGAACTGTAAAGGGGGGGGGGTATTTATTTGTGGAAAACATAACAGAGTCAGTGGTCGTTGATTTCATAGTAAAAAGTGCGACAAGTGCAACAAAATCATATCGATAATTCATTTTGAGCAAGTACCATTAGTGTCGACAATTCCAACCTTCAATAATAAATACAGTAATCAATGATGCATTAGAACTTAATATCAATTCATTGTTCGAACGTGTAATCAGTCTTATCCCATATCAATTCATGTGCTAAAAACTGCATACATATCTCATGATATCAAGGCTGAGCAATCGGGGCACAACAAGGAGTTGAGAGTTTCATTTGCACCGGCGCCATTTTGGGTGAGGTTAGGAAGGTCCAAGTATAGTCAAAATGTCTCCACCAACTCGTGGTTGGACCGGGACCTCTTTCGGCAGTCCAAAAGTTTTCGTTGAAGGGTAGCAGAGGGGATTGGCGACATGAACCATCAGTGAAAGTGGGGTGGGAGGCAACAATCTCTCCTACCGGGTCATACTGGTGTCCCACCGGAACTGATCAAGTTGGTAGTCTTGCAGGATTTTGATCATTTCAAGACTGAGGCCGGCGCCGGCATGAGCGCGCCGACGTCCCTCGGCTACGTCGTGGTCGTTCCGTGGGTGATCATGGCAGTCATTCCCCATCGGGGGTCGGGGGCCCCCGTGGCTCTTATAGAATCTTCAAAGTTGAGGAGAACGTTTCTGGACGCAGGACTCATTTTCTAGCTGAACTGAAAAGCGTTGTTGTACCGCAAAAGTAAAGGAGTCCCCCGCTGGGTGAGCGGAGCATCATTGCCTCGCAATAGTGGACGAGGCCTTTTGTCGGGTCAGTGGAGCGCCGCTGCATCGCAAGAGTGGAGGAACCCTTGTCGGGTGAGTGGAGCGTTAGGGGTGCAGCTGAGGGGCCCCCACCTGGGGGGGGTGGGAGAGGCTCGTTCGTGCCGCCTCTCCCTCCCAGCGCACCCCACGCCGACACCTGGCGTTGATATCCGTGATGTCCGGACCAGTCGATAAGAGGGGGGGGGTCGGAGGCAGAGGCAAGACATCCCCCCCCGTGGCCTGCAGGGCGCCGCATCAGGACCGAACGGGGAGCTCATACCAAGCCGGGGCCAGACCAGGAGATACGAGGGGAGGGGGGGGTGGTCGGTGGCATGTGCAAGACATCCCCCCCAGTGTTGTTGCAGCCATTATTGAAGAAAGAAGAAGATCCCATCGGCCTCGACTCCTCTCCTGGTGCACCTTACGCGACGACCCTTTTGTTGGGTGAGTGGAGCGTTGGGGGTGCAGCTGAGGGGCCCCCACCTGGGGGGGTGGGAGAGGCTTGTTCGCGCCGCCTCTCCCTCCCAGCGCACCCCACGCCGACACCTGGCGTTGATATCCGTGATGTCCGGACCAGGCGATAAGAGGGGTGGGGGGTCGGAGGCAGAGGCAAGACATCCCCCCCCGTGGCCTGCAGGGCGCCAGAAGAGAAAGGGAGGACCAGCACATTCCGGGCCGACCATCCCACGACTTCTCCGGCTGATGGCGGCTAGTCGGGCCCCGCCCTGCACGTGTCGAGGCCTCGTCTTCCGGATGGGCGTAACTGTGGACCTGTTGCACTTCGGGAGTTTCCGGAATGGGGGTAGGTATCTGCTGATTTGTATCTATTTCATGTTACCGTTATTGGGCGGGGCGGGCGGTGGGACAGACATGCTTGGAGCAGTGGGGGGGTGGCGGAGGTTAGCTACCTCGTGGCTGCCGTAACGTCAAGCTTGGCTTCTCTCACCACTTCCATGGTTCTTATTTCTAGCGAAGTCAAAAACTCATCAGTGGCCTACTGATTTTGTTCGATTTCTTTCCCTTCTTTTTCAAGTGTGTTTCATTGTAAAGTTTCTGTTTAACAGGATACAGTGATTACTTCGTATTTTACATATGTCTTCTTTATTAGGGGTACTCTCCGGTTGAGCCAGATGATGTACCTCTAATAAATGGTCCGGGTGGAACTAGTTTCTCAATCAGTGGGGAGTAGATGGGCATGACAGATTACAACGGGGGACAAAGGTCCGCATTACCCACCCTTCACTACTTGCAAAGACTAGACAGAATATTTCTATTCCACGTTATTTGCAAACAGAGAATACCTCGAAAGAACTATTCCTTGAACAATAAATGTCCAGCCAATCAATCAATCAGTGGGGAGAAAAACAGGCATGACGGATTACAACGGGGGACAAAAGTCCGCATTACCTATCCTTCACTATCTGCAAAGGGAGACAGAATATTCCTATTCTTCTCTGTTTGTAGACAGGGAATATCTCAAAGAGCAATAATCAATAAAAAATTAACAACTTTAAGGTAAATACTCACAATATGACTACTCAACTAAGTTAAAAAGTAACGGATATAGGTACTTGAGAGGTTTTCGGTGGCTGATAATCTACAATATACACTTGTACATATGAGTCTGATACAGGGCGGATCTCTGTATAACTATGGATAATTAGATATTAGGATGGCATACAAAGCTCCCAACCTTCTTACTTTTTCTCTTAAAGGGTTTTTAAATTGGGGACAAATATTAGGCTGTGCTCTAGAGGTTGACGGTGTTGCTCCACTGGTACTCGGGCCTTCTCATGAAGCAGAAGGAGCCGCTCTCAATCTCCTTAACTCTTCCCTTGCAAAGTTGACCGGATTCTTAGTCTGCAACTGCTTCAGCATACTTGCAGTTCCACACAAGTCCTTTTTATTGGGGTCTCCTCTTGAAAGCAGTCTTGCATATGCGGCAAGTAACTTTTCTTGCATTCACCTTTTTTAAGACTTGTGAAAATTAATTTTAAAACATTCAATAAATACGGTGTTACTATGCATTGTGTCAAATGCTTTATTAAAAATATGCAGAAAATGTTCCCTTTATTTGTTGTTAAGGTCTTTACAAGAGAATTTGAAAGGAGAAAGTAGGACATGAATAACACATGTAGGACGTTATATCTCAAACTGCAAAAATTGATAAAAAGGGTGGACCAAAGTCTGCATGTACAATGCCAGTGGAAGCGTTTCAGGCACACTGCGAAGATTTAAAAAAATATAAATATTGTCAAGTTTTACTTTGACTTGTGATGTTTGATCTCATTTAGTCACTTCAATCTAATTTTAAACACTAATTTTCTTTTTGTTTTGCAGATTAACTACAATACTTATTTTGGACTCCATATTATATGTTGTTTATTATATTGTTTTGTTACTTATAGTTCTAGTTATTTATTGTAGTGTTATCTTTTAGTTATAGTTCCAGTTATTGTTTTAATAAAAGTTAATTAAAAAAGTACATACGTCTGTTTTTTTGTGGGGGTAGCAGTCATCAATAGAAATGATATTTATAATTTGAAGTATAATGCTGAAGCTCACTCATTAGCAACATATTGTGGTGAACTTTTAACCTATGTGCTGACGTAAGTGTTCCATAAACTACTACTATGGTAACAGGCAAAATACTGTTTGGGGGTAGGGTATAATACGCAGGAATGCTGTAAAAATAAATGGGCAAGGGCTGTTTTGTTTTCCACTGTTGCAACATAAAGTGATCGATAAAAATCCGATTATCAGGCCTATCAGCGACTAAGACAGCAGGCCAAATCTCTTTTGCTCAACGGCTCCCTCATGGGACGAAGAAACACCCTTTTTCACGAAATAGGAATATTTTACTTGCAGGACAGTTGTTAATTTCCCGTGAAAATACATTAGCCTGGAACATTGTTAGTGATAAACTGTAAATGCATCTGGGTCCTTTGCTTAAAAAATAAAATATAAAATATATTTGTGAATTAGAATAAGAATATATGTTACAGCTATAGATATTTGCTATTAAAAAACTATTGAAATTCACTGAAAAAACCATAGGTTTTAGGCCATATATAGTTAGGGATTAGCATTTACAAAACCTTAATTTACTCGCACAAAACCATTGAAATTCGCATATATAGTTAGATGCAATAACTATATATCGCGCACCCGCAATCCACTGCTGATGATGTCGCATATTACATCATTCATGGCATGGTCAGTGACATCACTGATGACATCACTGATGACAACTCAAATGACATCACTGATGACAACTCAAATGACATCACTGACAACATCACTGATGACATCAATCATGTGATAATACGATCAACCTCTTCAGACTCTAATATAACCTTAGATACACTCAGAGTAAACAGACACTCACAGACTGTCACTCATCCATGGAGTTACTCACACACCTAGTCAGTCATGCACTGAATCAATCACACCTCCATTTCCTCAACTATACAGTTATACACACCTTACTTATTCAAACATATACTAACACATATTTACTCTCTTATACAATTCCTGATACAAGTTTTCAATGATCCATTCAGCCACTCACACATTCACTGGCTCTTATACACAGTAATTTATATATGTGAACTCTCACATGTACTGTGTTTTACATATGTACTTACTTTGACATGTAGCACTGAGATATCCATTCACTCACCAATACACTCGTACACAGTCAACCACCCATACAGCTGTTTCCACATGCAGTTTTGAACCCATAGATCTAGTGAATCAACTGTTCACACATGTATGCACAGAGTCACACACCTCCCAGCCACCCCCACAAACACACTCACTCTCCCATACAAATACTTGGGCAACCAATCAATAACCCATACAGTTACTCATATAGCTACTGATCAACACATGCAGCAGTTCATAGAACAACAGATATAATGATGCACAAATTAAGACAGTTTAGTCACTAACCCATGCACTCAGTGAGACACATTTAATCGCTCTCTCATACAGTCAGTCATGCACCTACTAAATCCTTCATCCAGACACTTATACATCCACTCATTCTTCAATATGTAAGACATATTTTAACTTTACAGAAACATACAGTCACTGGATGATGTCATCAGTGATGTCATCAGTGATGTCACTGACCATGTCATGAATGATGTAATATGTGACATCATCAGCAGTGGATTGCGGGTGCGCGATATATAGTTATTGCATCTAACTATATATGCGAATTTCAATGGTTTTGTGCGAGTAAATTAAGGTTTTGTAAATGCTAATCCCTAACTATATATGGCCTAAAACCTATGGTTTTTTCAGTGAATATATATATATATATATATATATATATATATATATATATATATATATATTCACTGAAAAAAACATAGGTTTCACACCAGTTATAGTTAGGAATTAGCATTTAAAAAACCTATTAAATTCACTGAAAAAACCATAGGTTTCACACCAGTTATAGTTAGGTGGAAATTTTACTCGCATAAAACCATTGAAATTACCACGTTATAGTTAGTTGGACTCACTATAACTTGCGCGTGCAATGCACTGCTGATGACGTCACATATTACATCACTCATGACATGGTCAGTGACATCACTCATGACATCACTGATGACATCTCAAATGACATTACTGATGACATCATCCAGTGAATGTGTATCTTTCTGAAAAATAAATATTTTTTATATATGTATATCTAAAGGTTGATGGAAGAATAAATGGATAAATAAATGTAAATACATTTTTCAGTGAATATATATATATATATATATATATATATATATATATATATATATATATATATATATATATATATATATATATATATATATATATATATATATATACATACATATATATATATATATATATGGACATATATAAATGTGTCCGCAAATTGAAACTGCAAAAACATCATGCCTTATTACAACAAAAAACGAACATGGATATTCATGTGGAAGCAGTTATTTCCCAGGAAAGAGCCACTACATCTGAACAATCTCTCTTGGAAACCTTGATAGCATTACAAGAGGAGAAAGGCAATATAAGCAGCCAAAAAAATCTCCAAGATATGAATCACGAAGTGACGCAGAGTTTGAAAAGAAAAAGACTCTATTCAAGAATAAATCAACCTTCACACCCATAACATCGAGGAATGGAATTGATATTTTTAATGAAAATGTGAAAAATAAAATAAAGAAATTGAATACCAAGACACAAATCATCAAAAGAAAAGTCAATAAGAGAAATCTGCAATACCATCAATTAATATCTATACTACAGAAAAATGACAACATTGTCAGCAGAGGCTCTGACAAAGGGGGCAGCGTTGTTTTATGGGCAAAGAAAGAATATGTAGAGGAAGCATTATCACAACTGAATGACAGGGAATGTTATCGCATCAGTAATGCACTGGAATTGATGGAGAATATACAATGATTTCTATGGCAAATTGGTACCATGGAAAAGTGCGGGACTTTTAACAACAGATGAGTACAAATTCATCAGAAAAGAATACCCCAAGGTACCTAACATATACTTTCTTCCGAAGATACATAAAAGCGTTCAAAAACCACCAGGAAGACCGATCATATCGGCACAAAATAGCCTCCTGGAAAACGTCTCAAAATACGCTGACTTCTTTCTACAGGATTTGGTACAACAGTTGCCCTCTTACAAAAGAGACACTAGTAACTTTATTTTAAAATTGAAAGACTTTCGGTGGAAAAAGAACTGACTACTAATTACCCTTGATGTAGTGTCTTTATACACATGTATTAATCACAAAGAAGGGTTGTAGGCGCTAGAATATTACCTAGGAACAAACAAAACAGCCCTGTCGCAACAAAGTATAATGTTAGTCCACATGATTAGTTTCTGCTTGAACAATAATGTGTTTATGTTTGATAAAACATACTATCAGCAGATGCGTGGAGTGGCTATGTGGGCCAGCTTCTTCCCCAGTTATGGCTGCCTTTTGATGGGCTGCTGGTAGGAGCTGGTCCTCGGCATTACTCACAAACAATATATGGAGAACAATCTGAAATTACTGTATCACTTTATTGATGGTTTACTTATTGTGTGGGAGGGCTCTGATGTGGAAGCTACAGAATTTGTTTCAACCATCAACAAGAATAACATCAATTTAAAATTCATTTCTACTGTTAGTGATAGAAATATTCACTTTTTGAATGTGTAAGTATACCTAGAAAACAACAAGTTGGAAACAAAAATATATAGGAATGAAACAGCCGGAAATTCGGTATTGCATTCTTCGAGCTTCCACCCCAGGTACCTTGTTGAAAGCATTCCCTATGGGGAAATGTTGCAACTCAAAATAGTCTGCAGCAACCCCGTAGACTTAGCGTTAGCACAGCAGGAAAGCAAGAAAATCTTTATTTCTCAAGGGTACTCAAGAAAGACAATGGAAGTTGCTATCACTAAATCATAGAACCGAGATAGATGCCTTCTATTAAAAACTAAAAAGATGAGAGACCACATCGAACAACACCCTATTGAAGTAGGGCCAATTTTAGCTTACAATGCTCAAGAAAAAGAGATTAAAAAGATCATGCAGCACAACTGGCCTATTGTGCGGAGTGACCCAGCTATAGGGGTCAAATTACAACCAAACTTGGGAATCACTTACAGAAGAGCACCCTCCATGCACAATAGATTAGTAAGCAGCAGCCAAGACAGAAGTAAATGACCGAAGAAAATGGTGGGTACAAAACGGATTTACAAAATGCAAAAGTTGCAAGGCATGCCAATATGGCATAAATAAGAAAACATACAATATGGCTTTCAGTGAGAAAGAATTCAACATTAGTAAGGCACTCAACTGTAAAACCGAATGTGCCATATATGTTTTGGAATGCTCGTGCAACTCTAAATGTGTGGGAAGCACCAGGCTTCCTGCACATAAAAAAAAATTGCAACACATTAGGGCCATCAATAATTATGATCAAATGCACCTAGCAGCAAGGCATTTCAGGGAAGTGCATGAAAGTAATCTCAAACACTTCTCATATTACCTCATTGACACCATTCCTACCAATAGAAAAGGAGGTGACAGAGAAGGGTAACTTAGGAAACTTGAGACCAGGTACTTCCTAAACTTTGATAGCAAGACCCCAGGGGGTTTAAACACAACGGAGGATCTGTATACCTGCTTATAATGATACCCAAGATTCATTAGATCCTTTTATTAGTCCTTTTATTGATTAGGTACCCGTAAGTGTAACCATATAATAATAGCATTACAAAAACCTTTCCGCTGGGAGCATAGAGAATTCAAAATCAGGAAGGATGTTGTAGGGGTACTTTACCACAAATGAGAGAAGCTGCATGGGTATTTAACCTTAAGGGATGGAGGCCGCCAAACCAACCATAACCACAAGAATAGTGTTTTTTTTTAACTCTAAGAGAACCTTAACATTTGTAGATCAAATTTTGGGTTGCCACAAGTGAGATTGGGTTAGCCTATTTTAGGAACGCCCAAAGAACTTTAAATTAATAAAGTCACATAGTAGGAATTGATGGAACATGGGGGAGCCCATTTAAGGACAGTTTCCAGGTGTAGGGAGATTAGAAAGAATTATACAGTAGAGAAGATGAGGGAAAAACCAAAATGCATTTAAGCATGGACTCATTCATTTACAAAGAATTGTCTTTTAATATTTTATGGCATTTCTGAAAACAAATTTTAAATAATGAATATTTATGTATTTATTTATTCATGTTATTTAACTTTATGATATGAGAACTATATATTTTAATGGTATTTTATCATTGATACTGTTTAAATATTTAATGATCTATTTGGTACAAGAACATTGGTTCTTACTGAAATGCTTTGTGTATTTAACATTCATTATTTTAAATTGATAGCAATTGTAATGAAAGTATGAAAATACGTTCTGTATTATACCCAAATTTCACCAAAAAGTATGTCTTTCATGTCAATTAACCACTACCAATCACAATAAGCAAGGGCCACTTTAAAAGGGGTGTATAAAAGCATTGACGTTGTCATGTGATCAAAGTCCGGCTGGACCGAAACGCATTATGGCCGATAGAAATAAACAATAACTGAAGCACTTACTTTGTGGTCCACGCCTGCTTTAGCTGACGAAAGTTGACAAAGAAAGCGGTAACTTTGTGTATATATATATATATATATATATATATATATATATATATATGTCATGTGATCAAGGCAGAAGGAGCTGCCGAAATGCGTCAAGGTGGAGTGCTTGCAAATGCAATAAAGACAAATTATGCACTCACTTGGGTCCACGCTCGTTTGTTTTACGACGGTAGCGGGAGAACGAGGATTCTGCAATTCTGCATATATATATATATATATATATATATATATATATATATATATATATATATATATATATATATATATATATATATATATATATATATATATATATATATATATATATATATATATATATATTTCACCTCCCAGGCAGAAAAACCACCAGTGACGAGACTTGTGCAGACCAAAGTGTTTTATTTCTATGTCGCCCTCGGACGCGTTTCGCCTGACCAGCAGGCTTGTTCACCGATACTTCAATAAATAACAGACGCCATTTAAAGAAAACTCGTGCAACCTAAAGTCACGTGATTAGAACTACAGATCAACTGATAGTGAAAACAGACTCGTAGTTTAGCGTTCAATGTTGATAGCTTGATACACATACAACAAAGGTAAAACTTTTCGCATAAACAACAAAATAATTGCATTTCGCCATTGTTTTCAGAGATATTGCCCCAGTGGGCGTTTGTACCACTATTATCTGTAGTGCGGGCAAAGAAAGTGAAAGAGAAGAGAAGGTGAGGAAATTGTGTGAAGGTAAAGAAAAGAAAAAAAGAGAAGAAAAGTAAAAGGTGCCCTTGTTTAAAAACATATCATTGTTACAAACAATTCACTGTACAGTGTGGAACGTATAGTAGAGGTCACCACTGCTCTCCATTAACTGACTTAACCAACATCGTTATGGCACAACATTGTACCTACAGGACAGCTGACATTTCATAAGCGGCTGTACACTACCCATGTCACAGATGTGTGCTTAGATCTTCTTCAAGGTTTAACCTCTGAAAACAATGGCGAAATGCAATTATTTTAAAGCTTTATTGACATGGTATCAGTCCATGCCCACTATGGGCTCAATGGAAAACCTCGACGCAACGCTCAGTTTAGACGCAATCAAGTCTACACGCACTATGCGAGTATTTTACTGAAGCGTATTTAAATCTTAAACAAATGTAATGTTTAAACGGCTACTATTTAAATGAGGTTATTCATATAATGTTTATACGAAACGTTTTACCTTTGTTGTATGTGTATCAAGCTATCAACATTGAACGCTAAACTACAAGTCTGTTTTCACTATCAGTTGATCTGTAGTTCTAATCATGTGACTTTAGGTTGCACGAGTTTTCTTTAAATGGCGTCTGTTATTTATTGAAGTATCGGTGAACAAGCCTGTTGGTCAGACGAAACACGTACGAGGGCGACATAGAAATAAAACACTTTGGTCTGCACAAGTCTCGTCACTGGTGGTTTTTCTGCCTGGGAGGTGAAGTGTTGTCGGGACTGGCTCCAGAGGTCCCGTGTGAGACGAGACGCCCGCTGTTCTGGAAGGTGGCAGTTTTTCTTCTGGAGAAAGAGGAGTAGAAGCTGTTTAACCTGCCACCCCCCGAAGCCACACTAAGGAGGAACAAATCTCCTCGGTAGACGCTGCAACGGTATACCTGCTCGTCACGGCTAACAACGAGAACCGGAGGGTCCACGCTGCGAGCTACGGACGGCAGGTAGGAACCTTGAAAAGCTTCGGGAAGCGGGAAAGCTAGGGTACAAGCTGTAATATTTTCCTCGACATTTTCGTGGAAAACCTAGCGGTTGCAGAGCCGGAACGCTGGTTCCAAGATCCGGTCATCTGCTATGATGTCTGCCCAAGAACTTCAGGAACGCGAGGAAACCGCGCTCTCCATTTTTGATGACACCAAGACAGTAGGCACCAAACCTACAGCAAGGGAAACACCGGCAAAAACATCGGATGTAATGGCCAGGTTGAAACGCCTAGAAAAACTGAAACGCAGAGAACCCCCCAAGTGGTGGGAGCAGAAATCTCTGCAACGCTACCTAGAAGTAAAACGGATCCCTCGCGGCTTAAGGATAATGGTGGCGCCAACTTATGAGGAACCAGACCCAAACATGCTGCGTGAGTGGGCTGACAACAATCATGATTCCTCCAGTAAAATGTTGGCCATTTTGATAAAGTACGCGGAATCAGATAGGGAGAAGATGTTATCAGAAATCGAACAAATACTGCAGATGTTGGACAAAGAGCCTGACCAGGAATTTATTAGCAAATTTAAAAAGGACATGGTAGATCGTCTCAAGAAGCTGGAACTCAGCATAACAGAACGAAAAGCTGAAAAATTCCTTAGAGACAAAAGGGACTATGAAAGAGGTCAGATATACACATTTGCTAAAAAGTTCGATTCGATACGCAAACAACGCCTTAATCCCAACCAGAAACGTACTGACCCGCAGTCCGATGACAGCACAGTCCTAAGCTCAGATGTCGATACTGATCTGGAAGAAGGGCAAAGTAGGTCAAGCAAGCAGCCGATCCCCACAGTTTTTGATGAATTTGCTTTTTTAGAGGAGGAGAGGAGATTCAATTTGAGACCAAGACGGAAAGTAAACTACGGGGACAATCAAAAAGGAAGAGGCAAAGGAGCAGGCGGCGCAAAAGGAGCAAACAAATCCAACGCAGCGTCCAACAAAACCAAGAAGTAAGGGCCCAACAAGCAGGGCTTAACAACACGATCCTGAACCTGACGAAAACTGTTTTGACACCAAGTGAAAAGAAAGTCTTACAACTTGGCCTCTCGTTCTGTTCCCCGGCAGAGTTCAATTTTCTGGAAACCCGGGTTGACACATTTAAATTCGTGAGAAATCTGAAATTGAAAAAATTCTTTGCCCAAAACAAACACCCCAAAGAGCCTCAATTGAGACCCAATCCTCCGCTACTGAAGACAACCTTTCTGTAGGCGACATGGATTTGTTACTCAACCTTAGAGGAAATGAGATGGAAGTCAGTCTTGAAATGGATACACAAATGCAAACCATAATACCTGACCAGGAGGAATTTCAAGAAGCCACTAGTAGTCAAGCGGCTATGATCGCTGATGAACAAGATCTACATATCAACAAATCAGCGCCTACAAACTTTCGACCCAGTTCAAAATTTACCCCTTTGAGCATCCGAGATACTGTGGACATTTTTCATGAACTGGTTGTCAATGACTTGAAAAAACTATGCGAGTATTTTACTGAAGCGTATTTAAATCTTAAACAAATGTAATGTTTAAACGGCTACTATTTAAATGAGGTTATTCATATAATGTTTATGCGAAAAGTTTTACCTTTGTTGTATGTGTATCAAGCTATCAACATTGAACGCTAAACTACGAGTCTGTTTTCACTATCAGTTGATCTGTAGTTCTAATCACGTGACTTTAGGTTGCACGAGTTGTCTTTAAATGGCGTCTGTTATTTATTGAAGTATCGGTGAACAAGCCTGCTGGTCAGGCGAAACGCGTCCGAGGGCGACATAGAAATAAAACACTTTGGTCTGCACAAGTCTCGTCACTGGTGGTTTTTCTGCCTGGGAGGTGAAGTGTTGTCGGGACTGGCTCCAGAGGTCCCGTGTGAGACGAGACGCCCGCTGTTCTGGAAGGTGGCAGTTTTTCTTCTGGAGAAAGAGGAGTAGTATATATATATATATATATATATATATATATATATATATATATATATATATATATATATATATATATATATATATATATATATATATATATATATATATATATATATATATATATATATATATATATATATATATGTATATATAATTTTTTTTAATGTATTTTGT